>NC_053028.1:461081059-461194713 GCF_003073215.2 Triticum urartu
TGGAACCAAGTAAGGAGCAACATCCTGAAGCTTAGTCGTCGTCTGATCTTCAATGGACGTGGACCTGGTCATTTTTCCCAGACAAACTGGTAACTGAATTCCGATCAAGTGTTGAATCTTAGATAGTCAGACACTGTCATGATAGTTTCTAATGTGCTACAATAGAATATTATCCATATGCGTCGTCTTAAAACAATTGTTTTCTTCATTCTGTATAAGGTAGAACAAATTGTCACTTGTAATTAAGTTAGTTAGGCCCTTCGCAAAGAAATAAACTAAGTTAGTAGCAATGGAATGCATCGGCAGCGTACAAAGTTTAGGCTTGCCAAAAAGAAAAAGGATTCAGTGGTGATGTTGTTGAGGAAAAGTTGTTGGAGTGTGATCATGTTCCTCTCTGTCAGCAATGGGGATGAAAAAACATAACGATAACCTTTGACCCGGATGAAAAAAAGTTAAGAACATACCTCCGATAACTTTTGTATAAATGGTGTGGTAATATATAGACCAAAGACTTGATGACTTACGTGTAAATAGCACGGCAACTTTGACCTGGGAAAAGGTTGTGTTAAAAACTTAACCCTGGTAACTTTTTTTGTATAATATCATAAGAACTTGCGCGCCACAGAGCTGATAATACACGTACAAACACCATGGTAACTTTTGACATGGGATAAAAAGTTGTTTGAAAACATATCTTGCAAATTCTATGTCAATACCATGATACTATACTCACCGCATACATAATAACTAAAAAGTTGCTGAAAATATGCCCACGGTAACTTCTATGTAAATAGCTTGATAATATAGAGCTGATATCAACACTTAAGGAGGGCTATTCTATCAGTACAGACTCTTGGGTCACTGCCAGTCGCACTACTAGGTCGTGTCTGGCGGTCTAGTTGTATGCTGATTGCTTATGTTTGTTAGATGTTGATATGTTGTCGACTTGTGCTATGTAGCCTGATGCTGAAATGAAATGGCATCGAAACGTTCACTTGTCGTCTGCTTGCTTCTTTTGTGATTTTGCAGTTTGTGTTCTCGTTCGATGTATAATCAATCTCTAATGCATGATGCTAATCCATTTGGTTTACTGTTTACGCCAACATGCTCTGTTTATCTTTTTGTTTGTTAAATAAATATGTGATTTACTGTATAGGAGCTTCTGGATTTCAATGACAAGTGGCAATTTATCTCTTAAGAAATCTTAAGAGAAATGCATTGTGGAAGGATGACAATGTTTTTTGCCGCTTCTCTAGATTTTGAGTTCAAATTCTTCATGCTTCTAAATTTCAATGACAAGTGGTACTACATTTCAATGAAGTGCTTTTGATTTATTTTTTGTGATGAATGAGTTGCTTAAATTCAAATATTTGATGATTTGGTAGTTGGTATAACATACATGACTGCTCGTAGTCATGTGATTAATTAGAGTTTGTGGCGAGATTTCAGTTTTAAAACTAATAACAACAGATGAGTAGTGCGATAACCCAAACAATGTTTTGTCCATAACAACATATGCACAATATTGGCAACTTTTGGCAATATCAGACGATAACTGTTGACCCCAAAATCTATTGAAACGGTGAAAAAGGTTCAGGTTTTCAAGCACAGTAATATCAGTATAAACATCATGATAACTTACATAGAACAGACGCGGTAACTTACGCAACCCAAGCCTAATAACTTTTTGAAACAAGGAAAAAAAAGTTTTTGAAACATCCCCGATAACTTTTATGTGTATATGATGGTAATTTACGGAGCACCAACCTGATAACTTACATGCAACACCATGGTAAACTTTACTTCCGAGGAAATTTTTAAAGAAAAATACATCGGTAACTAATGTATAATAAATAACATGCTAATTTATGCACTGCATACCCAATAATTTACTCACCATTGTAAAACTGACATGTAGAAAAAAAGTTATTAAAACTAGTAAACGTGCACGTGCAACGCACGTCTCCATCAATGCACATACAATTCGTGTGGGTATAAATGGAATACAAATGATCCCTTCAACCTATGGCGCATATTTCATCCATTATCATAACTCTATTCTTTATGGAAGCGACAAACCATATGTATTTAAACTTCCATATATAATCATTATTTCTTCTTATATCTTAAGTCTAATCATATTTTACCTGATGTTATGCACCTTAAATGTAAACCACTAAATCATACACCGTCAAAGCATCAATAAATTGGACGCACAATTAACCTCGCAAAGATGCATCACCATGTATCACAAGCTATACATACAACACAGAGGCGTGTAAAAAGTAACCACAACAATTGTGAAGCTTCTCATGCGCTACAATCCACGAGTCACCTCGTGTCCTTATAAGGTAGTAAATATACATTAACAAAATGAAAATGAAAATAGAAGGACAGGAAGTAGCCTTCAACATGGTGAGACCTTGTACCTGCTGCACAAACATGGGAGGTAAATCTGAAAGAAAAACTGTCAAACACATTAGACCGTAAGAAACCAAGGGATAAATTTGGATGTAGCCTCAAACATTTTATCCATCGGAAATGGAATAGAATATTAAAGCCAAACGACAGGAAAAAAATGCTCTGAAATACTTATTATAGCATTTATATATATAACAAAATTAATTCCATTCTTGTAGCGGTGCAGACTGCAATAGAGGCTACAAAAAAAGAAATATCAAGGGAACACTAATATAAGATTACCTTTGCATCATAATATATGCCTAATTTTGACTTTGATTTATATGTGGCTTGCCAATGAAATATCATTTGGTATATTTATTATGCCAGTACATGATTCCCCTTCAACCGCACAAGAACAACAGAGGTTTATTATCTTGGGTAAAAAAGCTGCACCAGGATCAACCGATCAAGTCTGCATCAAGTTTAGTGACATATGCAAAAAAACTGGTTCTATACAAATACAATATATAAACAATGTATGCTCTCCAAATGACATGTAATTGATTCTAAAAAGGGAATCAAACAATCTAGAATGTATGTATTTCCTCCTAGCTCCGCACTGGCACTTTCGACTTAAAAAGAATCATACCGATTGCCTACATATAGTATGACAAAACATTAATCTGTCGTAAAATGTTACCATGATTCCAGCGAAAGCACAATGAATCTGTTAACTAACATTTTGATATGGTTTGAAAATTGTGCAATGGAATAAGGACAAGTTATTCATAAAGCCCATAAAAAATCAAAAGAAAATTAACCTACAATATATGTTTGGCCATCGCATTGTAGGTGATCCCCCTAACTCGAGCATGGTAGATTGGTGCAGACTCGCCCTTGAGCCAAAAAAAACTGCATCCGGTTTAAGTAAGGACGTACATGATTAATGGAGGATCAAATACTCACCTATATACTTTTTTGGCATGACCAACATGGAGGAAAATAACATTGCTATTGAGGATCAAGTATTAGCAATGTAACCTGCAAATTCCTGAAAGAGAAGAAGAATTCAGTGACCCCCAAAAATATATACTTATTCTTAGAGATAGTGAAGTCAAATTTCTGCAACCTGCCAAATTTAACTATTTAAGCATGAGGTCACAATCAAAAAATCTGATGCTAGTCAACTAAAAAGATTAAATTCATAATTGTGAGATTATGGTGCAAATAATAAGCAGTACATGACAAATGTCAAAGCAACATCCCAATAACTTGAAAAGAAACTGGAGATGTTAAAATCATGTGTGGACACCAATAACTTGAAAGGTTAAAATTATGAAATTGAACTATACATTCACAATCCGAGACATAGTAAATAATATGCAATGGATAACCTCACGTTAAAACATGGGCGCACATCTGCAGAGTATGTTTACATTCAGTACAAAGGCTCATGGCTTTGTTTTGGCTGCATCTTTGTTAGTAAGTGCAAACCCAAGATCAAGTTGAAATGATCTAGATGACGACTAGAGGGGGGGTGAATAGGAGTTTTAAAACTTTTACGGATTTGGCTTTACCTAATGCGGAATTAAACTAACAGATACTTTTCAAGCACAAATCCTAAATATGCTAGGCTCAACTAAGTGCACCAACAACCTATGCTAAACAAGATAGGCACTTAAGAAAACTAGCAAGCACAAACTATATCACAAGATATGGAAATAAAGGAACAACTAAGCAATTCAACTATTACAAGATATCTCAATATGAGAAGTATGAATTGCGGAAAGTAAAGGGTGTGGGTATGAGATGACCACAAGTGAGTCGGGGACGCGGATTTATCCCGAAGTTCACACTCATGAGAGTGCTAATCTCCGTTAGAGCGGTGCCGAAGCCGAAGCTCCGGGGCGTCACCAAGTGACTCACCGTATTCTCCCTTTCGAGTCACCCCCAACGGATGAGCCTCGGTTCACTCAGGGTTGGTCTTCAAGGCGACCACCACATCTTTACAAACTTCTCCGGAGCACACCACAACCACGGAAGCTTCCGGAGGAACTTGACCACCTAGGCCACTTGAACACCCTTCCCCGGAGCACACCACAAAAGGAAGCTTCCGGGGGAACCTTGGCCACATAGGCCTCTTCACAATCTTCTCAATGATATCAGCAAACCATCTAGGAGGCGAAGCCTCCAAGAGTAATAAACTCACGGGCTCTCACTCGAACAAATCGATGCGGGGAGCTCAAACCAATGCAACAAATGCAATGCAAGGTCAAGCAACAAATGCTCAACTCACTCTCTCAATCTCATAGGATGCAACTCAAGAAAGTAGGGGATTGAAGAGAGGGGATGCAATGGAGGAAATCAACAAATGACTCCAAGATCCATCCACAAATCCCCCTTCACTTAGAGGGGATATAGGGGTTTGGGAGAGGTGGTAAGAGGCTCAAAATGATGTTTAGAATGTGAATGAACAGCCCCCAACCGGTGGGAGGAAGGAGCCCTTAAATAGCCAAAACCCAAAACTAGCCGTTGGGGCTCAACGGGCAGTTCCTGGACACCCCGTGCCCACGGGGTACCCAGGACAGCCTGCAGCAGCCCACTAAAACATGCATAACTTTGGCATACGAACTCCGAATTCGATGATCTTGGGCTCGTTTTGAAGCTAGGGAAAAGCCCAAGGTACTCACATAGAGAACCACCCAAGATCAACAAGAAAGTATGATGCAAGTAATGCAAAGGTTTGAGCTCTCTACATGCGACGTGATCAAGCTACTTGCCCGAGAATCCCTCTTGATATTGCGGCTATCAAACCTATAATCCGGTCTCCCACCAAGCACTATGAGATCGGCAAAACTAGAAAAAACTAGCTAAGTTATACCTTTGCCTTGCATATTCAACTTGAGCTTGATGATGACTTTAATGCTTGCCTCAAGTTGGAATCCCTTTCTTGTCCACAACCACTTGGTGAAGATACTCGAATTGCTTCCTCATATTGCAATGAGGGAAGCCTTAACTTATGCCCATCTACACATGTGCATTATAATGATGTGGACCGCAAGCTTCAAAGCATATAACCTCGGCTTCTCATCTTGTACTTGGAAACCTCAAACTCGACGACCATCACCACTTGATGTCATCCTCACATAGGCTACTTGAAATAATTCCTTTTGATGCAAGCCCATGAGAAACATCTAACCCACATAGACATACGAAACACATAGCATGGGTTAGGTAACAAAACACAATTCAAAATTACTTACCATACCACTAGATCACTTGGTCTCACGTGGTACAATGTTTGTGCTTTGAGAGTTGACCACTTAGATATAGTCTTTGAGCTTCATCTTGGTCAACCAACATCTTAACTCCAAACTCCATCTTGGATTCTTGAAAGCCACAATGAACTCTTCATTTCCCTTCATTGCTTCAAGACTATATCACCAAAGACTCTTCCATGACCATATCAAGTTCCACTATGAATATCATCTTGGTCACCACTTGCCCTTCTAAAAAAACTCCATCACAATCTCTTGAGAGGCATAATGAATTCGTCACTCTAGTTGCTTGCTTCAAGACTTGATCAACCGAAACCCAACACATGAGCTCACCATGATCTTGTCTTGAGACCATAACTTGAATTCTTCTCTTTGATTATTCTCTCAAGCCCTTGATCCTTAAAAGCCCTCCATCATAATATCTTGAGAGGCACAATGAATTCTTCACTCTAGTTGTTTGCTTTAGGACTTGATCAACCTAAACCCAACACATGAGATCACCATGATTTTGTCTTGAAACCATAACTTGAATTCTTCTCTTTGATTACTCTCTCAAGCCTTGATCCTCAGAAGGCCAAATATATCAATCTTTGAGATCCTCCAATGAGCTCCATCATGAACATAATTAGCTTAGGCATTGAAACCAATCTTGATGGCGTCAATAGAAGTACCCAAAGACCAACTTGAAACCTCACTGGATATGGGATCTCGAGAGCCAACACCTAGGCCCCGTGAGCACGGGGTATCCAGAGAGTTAACACTCGACCCCGTGCGCACGGAACAAGCCCGTGTGCATGGGGTATCCAAAGAAGGATACCATGAGGACTTCTTCGGATGCTTTGATGGCAGACTTCACAAAACAACCCAATGCACTTCAAGCATCACTATGGAACATATCTTTATATAAGATTCAATGCACTTGATGCTCCATAGGAATTGTCATTTAATACCAAAGCATAGGGCAAATATATCTTCATATATATGGACTTCATCCTTGATTCCGTCCAATATCCTTGAGGCACTATCTTCATATATATGGACTTCATCCATGATTCCATCCAATATCCTTGTGGCACCTTCTATGGACAAAACCTTCAAATATATCTCACTGAAAACATTAGTCCATAGAGATTGTCATTTAATTACCAAAACCACACTTAGGGGCTACATGCCCTTTCACAAGCGTTACAGAAATAATTTCTCATCTTATATCAGTGTAGACCATATCCTTTGTCTGTCTAAGATCGCTGAAGCTATGGGAAGAAGGATTGAGCTTTGAGGCCTGCAAAAGTTCCCTAGGGTCAGATCGGATCAAGAAGGGAGACGGTGGGGAGCATGGTTGGAGGAGATGGCCTCCATGGTGGGCATGCAGTTGAAGGAGATGACCTGCTCCGGCGTCAATGAGGTGGAGCGAAGGATGAAGACAAGGTCGAGATGCACCAGCTCGCTGCGCCTGCTGCGTCGTCACTCGTCAGTCATCACTGCCGCAAAGGCCGCTTGGAGATTTGCGCTCTTGGGGGGTGGGGGAAGCGGCAGCGTAGCGTGGGTAGGAGGGTCAGGCTGTGTCACTTTCGTTGGCAGCGTCGCGAGGACGGCCGAGGCCACGGGCAAGCGCCCGAATCCTTGGCAGCAACATTTGCGTCTTTCGCCTACCCTCGGAAGCGAACGTGGCGGCAGCGCCCGCGACCTTAGGTGGCTCGTGCGTTGTCGGAAGTGGTGGCGGCACGTCGAGTCGAAGGCCCCGCCAGCTCCCGCGTATCCGGCAGCGTGTTGAACTAGAGGCTGCGGTACCTCTTGTGTCCCAGACGGCGGCGGCAAAGGATGGGTAGTAGTGTGTTGTTTTTTAGGATGTGTAGTGTGTCATTGGCAGAGGCAATGGCTGCTTTCTCTCACACGCAAAAATCTCCTCCGTAACAACAAATGCATGCAGACGATGAAGCCGTTGATTGGGCGAGGAATTGATGCGGGAGTAGCCGGTTTGCATGGGTCACATACGCCTGGTTTCAAGTATTAGCTATAATGTCATGCCTATTAATTAGGGATTGATTGCTGATTTCTTTATCTATTTAGGAGAGAGATTTCTGGTTAAGAGAGAGAAACTGATGGAGGTGAAGTTTTACCCTGCCGGTGGAGTGGTGGTCAGCCTATTATAATTGCTAATTGCACCCTGATAACTCATCAGATTAATCTAATCTGTTAGATTTCATTGATTTAGATAATGAGACGGTGCTAATTAACTTGTGTACACTTAACGGGGTGCACGTAAAAAAGTTCTTGTTTGATTGTTTAATAGTAGTAGAGAAGAATACCCTTGGTAACTTTACGTCACAACATGATAATTTGTGCAATGCATACCCAATAACTTTCATACAAACACTGTGGTAACTTTGACTCGTGGGAAATAGGTTATTGAAAGATACCCCTGGTAACTTTAGCGAATATCATGACAATTTATGCACCGCATACATGATAATTTACATACAAATACCATGGTAACTTTGACCCGTGGAAAAATAGGTTATTGAAACACTCCCCCATAACTTTTGCGGAAATATCATGATAAATTATGCACCACATACACGATAATTTATGTAAAAACAACGTGGTAACTTTGTACCTGGGGCAAAAAGGTTGTTTAACATACCCCTGATAACTTGTGCAAAAGTAACACGGTAATATACAAACCACACACCCAATAACTTACGTACCCTCGGTAACTTAGGTGAGCAAGGTAATATATGAGCCACCCGATAACTTACCTAAAAACACAGCGGTAATTTTGACCAAGAAGGGGGAAAAGTTATTGAAAAAAATACCCCCGGTAAGTTATGTGAAAATAGCATGGTAATATATGAACTTCATATTGTTAACTTATGTACAAATACCACAGTAACTTTTATCAAGGAGTGAAAAAAATTGTTGAAAAACATACCCTCCGGTAACTTATGTCAAAAGGAAATGGTTATATACAAACCGCATACCTAATAACTTGCATAAAAACCCCGTGGTAACATTGACCAAGGGGGCAAAATTACTGAAAAACATAACCCTCGATAAGTTGTGTGAAAATACCACGATAACTTGCATACCATGGGCATGATAACTTATGTAATTTATGTGAAAATACCACGCTAACTTGCACACCACATAAGTCGTAATTTATGTTGCCCAGACGTGGTAACTTTTGACCCAAGAAAATTGTCGGAACATGCCAACATGAGATCTAGTTTCGAAGATCTCGTCACGTCGAAACTTTTATGTGAAAACGATTTTTGCAATGGACTGATGATTTGAGCTATGAAACATTTGAATTTCCGGAATAGGAAGAATTTAGGATGATATCAGCTTTTCGGTTCTCTAGTGCGTGCATTCATGTGCATGTGAAAAAAGGTGGGAGGACCATTTAAATGCCCACCAGTAATTTATATGAAAATACCAAGGTAACTTGCATACTGAAGACTTGATAACTTATGTAACCCAAGCGTGATAACTTTTGGTCCAAAAAAAAGCCGTCGAAACATACCAATATGAGATTTAGTTTCAAAGACCTCAACGCGATGAATTTTTTATGTGAAAACAGTTTTTACATTGGACCGATGGTTTGGGCTACAACATATTTTGAAGTTTTTGAATTGGGAAAATCTAGGATGACTTTGTCCTCTAATGTGTACATGCATGTTCATGTGGAGAAGTGTAGGAGAACCATTTTTATGCCCCTGGTAACTTATGTGAAAATAGCACGGTAATTTGCACACCACAGACGTGATAACATATGTAGGTCAGGCATGGTAACTTTTGGCTCGAAAAAAGTCGTCGGAACATACCAACATGGGATCTAGTTTCGAAGATCTCGTCGCGGCGAATCTTTTATGTTTGGTTTTTGCATCAAACTGACGGTTTGAGCTACAAACCATTTTGAATTTTCAGAATAATGAGAATCTAAGATGACATCAACTTTTTTGTCCTGTAGTGCATACTTGTAATTAAAGGGAGAAATGCATGTGAAAGTGAGTCATCTTAATGCATGCATACGTGTAATTAGGGAGAGGGAGGTGTGTGGTACTTTTGCTATATGGCACACGTGTGCCAAATATCACAGTCCTTTTTTAATACAGTAAAGCACATACTCACCTCAATGAACGCACGCATGTAGTACACCATAACCCTGAGCAACTCCGAGAGACTGAGCCAGCATAGCATCTTAGGGCATGTACAATGATGGCATATGGATACAGATGCTCCATGATAAAAAGTAACTCAAGGCATCTACATTAATTTTTTTTCTCCCCAATGCAAGCTACTACTAGTAGACCTCGTCAAATAATAGAAAATAGACTCCTACTACATATGCACCCTACTTTTCATACCAACCTTTTCAGCTTTGTGCACTGGACCATAATTTTTCTTCTCAAGCACCCGCCTCCTGCAGAGAATCCTGCTGCTCCATCTGAACCTACTTTTTCTGACAACCGATCCTACATGGCGTATGGGGCATCACCCTGGGGCTATGCATTGTACATGCCCGTAAGATTTCTCGCAATCGACTAGAACGTCTCCTCTCACTGAATGAACATCGCCAGAAGGCTGAAATAAATCCAAGAATAATGCGAGCATCAATGTCAAGTTTAGGACTTAAACTCTGGTGAGCTGGAGATACCGCTGTTCTTCTAACCATCTACTTACAGATTGGTTCGTCATAATTATTCTTTCAACACGTGTGCATTATAAATTCTTTGGCCACCTCAGATGATTAACATGAAACTTCTTTTTTGTCTACCGTGTTGTTTAAGAATTATTATATTTTTGTTTTACATAAAGCATGAGGTAGAAAGATGAAATACCATTTCTAGGTGTGCAAAATATATAAACGAGACTTTGAAAAAATGGAGTGATCAAATGTCAAAAAATTAAGATAAATAAGTATCATGTACATGGAAAGATAATCTAACCAAACAAAACGTTTGTAGGACCATATATATTTTTTTGCATGAAAGAAACTTTCATTAATCAATCATTGTGATTACAATCAGAGTCAATTATGCTAGCTATATCTCCATAGAGGAGTTACAAAGCCAGAAGGCAGTACATTGTTAAGCGCGACCCATAGAATCAAAGGTATCGCATGTCACATTCAGGTAAGTAGGACTATACATTTGACTACCCCACAAAAAAAGACTAC
The DNA here is from genome assembly GCF_003073215.2 of Triticum urartu. Taxonomy (NCBI): domain Eukaryota; kingdom Viridiplantae; phylum Streptophyta; class Magnoliopsida; order Poales; family Poaceae; genus Triticum; species Triticum urartu. Next base: position 461,091,920 of record NC_053028.1, read on the forward strand.
ACATTCGACCCATTTAGGGAATATAGACTGATCCATTAAGGCCCGCATGTTCTAAGCAACGCAATTTACTCTCTCCGTCTGGTGAAAAGTGCACATACAATTTTTTTAGGACAAACAATAGAGTGGAGTAAAAAATGCATTGAAAAAGTGCAAGCTATCATCTCTTTCCTTTTTAATTACCCAACCCCCAATGAGCTAACTACATGTAGAAATTAATTAAGTAGAGCATGTTTAGAATGTTCTTGGTCTTAATTACCGTCTGATGAGAGAGAAGCATTTTTTCTACTCTAAAATGCATTGGAAAGATAAATATACACTCTTCTGTGAACAAATTTTAAAGCCAAACATACACTCTTCACCAAACGAAGGGAGTATATGATCAAACAAGGTGCCTGAATATTTAGTGAACCACAACGTTTGCTTGTGGAATAGGTAAGAAAGGTCCAAAAGGGGAGAAGAACACTGCCACTCAATTCATTGACAAACGCAAAAAAAGGGGGGAAAATGCTCGCCGATCAACCTTGGGTAAACTCATATGTCACTCGTATATCAAGAAACACGGGAAAATATCAAGTGATACGGCTCACCACGTGATACGCTGCTCCAGGATTGTGTGTTGCGTTGGATCTGCATGCAACGGACAGGATCAACTCGCTCATCATTTACACATGTCCCCCTTGATACATTTGCATCTGCACCCGCAAAAATAGCCTGTCTTTGCAAACTCATAACAGATTTCCACATCTCTCCTCAAGATCCCAATAGTTCTGAGTTTTACCTACAAGTATTGAATATTGCAGCCCGGTTGCTCTTATTTGAACCAAACCAAGAGGCGTGGATTGATCAAACTTAAATCACATAATGGATAAGTCAACAGAAAATGAATCAACCAAGAAATGTAAAGATGAAATCTTGCCTGGCTGAAACAAATAAGCAACAGTGTTTACAAGTTCATACAGTAATCCAGTATGACAAGCGACAACAAAAATCATCTAAAATAAGCAATCGTCGGTACAACAAGCGACAACAAAAATCCAGTATGGCTAAAGTAAGCACTCTGTTTACAAGTTCATAAGATTTAACAATGTTTCTCTATTTATGGCATCAAAGTAATCCAAAGCCGATATCGAGCAAGTTCCTCTATGGTGGCGTTGAGGGCATCAGGTTCGGCCTTGTGGGCGAGCAGCTTGACCACCTGCACAACCAGCCTCTGGTTACAGTAATCAGGAGATTGGGGTCATAGCGGCTGCCGCTGAGCTTGCGCCGCTCCAAGAAAACACTTGCACTTATTGTTTTTTCAAGCAAGATCCAAAGCCATGAAACCAAGCTGCTAAATAGTTACTACTCCCTCTGTTCCTAAATATTTGTCTTTCTAGACATTTTAAACGGACTACCACATACGGATGCATGTCGACATATTTTAGAGTGTAGATTCACTCATTTTGCTCCGTATGTAGTCACTTGTTGAAATATCTAGAAAGACAAATATTTAGGAACGGAGGGAGTACATTATTTAGGTAAGATAGAAGCTCATAAAGAAGAGTGTATAATTAAGTAGCAGCATGAACCAAAATGAGCAGAGTATCCACATATATGTTTTGATTAGTACAGAGTAAGGAATATGTAAATTCTCTTCCATGCACAAGAGTTCGAGTTGTAGCAAAAATTCGCTTCGTAAAGTTTTCTCTAGAAATAACTAAAAGATACATGTAACAGGCTCAGACAATTTCTAGAAATAACTGTTCCAAATCAAGTAGTTATACTAAGTTTTAAAATGGATAGGTAGCTGACAGAACACATTTTTCTACTAGCATGCTTTTGGACTTTCAGTGTGTGACACCATTTTGCTTGCATCAAGGAAAAAATGAGTATTGGATCAAGGAAAAGGGAGTACTGGACTATGCATAGGAAGACAGCAGAATTGCTTCAGGATTGCCTTTTTATTAACCGATCATAAGATAGATGATTCTTATTTTTATCACTTTTGATGCTTGCCCTTCACTGAATAGGAGCTCATCAAGTGCAGCTCCAGCTAAAGTAAATCTGCTTATTACAACGTTTAAAAAAAAAGACAACCCCGTGCATGTAGCTCCCGCTTGTGCAAGGTCCGGGAAAGAGTCCGACCACTTTGGGTCTATAGTACGCAGCCTTTCCCTTAATTTATGTATAAGAGGCTATTTCCAGGCTGTTTCCAAGGCAACAACTTTCCCACTGCGCCAAGGCTCCCCTTCAACATAAATAACTTATTTTTAGCCGTCAAACTTTTCTAATTCGTGTTGCTAAGAACTGAGAATAACTTCAGTTGTCTTTGAATTTGAATTAGTTAGCCACAGCAAGTGTAAGTGTTGTGACACTCCAGTCCTTTCTAAAACTAATCCATGACTCGCAGAAGGAATTTGCCAAAGAAAGAAGCACATTCTTGTGTGTCTATATGTGGTCAAACTTATTTCCTACTGAAAATTCATTACAACATAAAGACTTCTGTACATATTTTCATGGATGGCTTACACTGATAAGTGCTACATTTATTTTGCGAATGTCACAGGGGTTACATTGTGGAGAAAAAACTCAGAAAGCAATCTTTATGTAGTCTGAAAAAGTAGATGCTGGACAAACACTATGGGATGAGAGGATAAAGTAACCAGATAGAGCTCGACACCTTTGATATGTGTTGCACTTTTCGAGGAACGGATTGCCAACAAGCATGGAGTACAACTCTGGAGGATGCAGATCGAACACATTTGGAGGATGCAGATGCCAAACACATTTGGAGGATGCAGATCGAACTTAAACCTCTACAACGGACACAGATAACTTGCCTTGCACCAATAGATTCAGCTCAGACACTGGTGATGATTGGACATGTCCCATGGTAGTCGGCAGCACAACGTGGACTTGCGCCATGGTACGCCACTCCAGCGGCTCGGAGAGGAATCACCCAATCGACAATGACTCCCCCAGCGCAGACATCCAGTGCTAAAACTAAAGCAAAATCAAAAAGTCGAACAAGAGAAAAATGGCCCACGATGCAACAATGAAGACGGCGCTGCCTCTTCCCGATCCTTGCTGTGTACATTCTCCAGCTTCGTCGGTGGTATAGAGAGGTTTATCTTGGCCCGCTTAGGTTTAGAGTTTGTATCGGATCCGAGCAACGGACTCAGCGACCGCGCGCGAGATGAATAGGATGTGTATTATTGGGGCTGGGCTATAAAGAGTGCATGGTGTTAGACTTAGAGATATATTCCAGTTGTAATCTCAAACTAACTCTATCTCTTCCTCTCCCGTAGCTCTTTCTATCTCCTATGTAACTACCGAATCCCAAAGAGATCGGAGCAATCTTGTAAGCCACGGCAGGGGTGTTTCCTGCCCCAATCAATATATAGACACGCGGCTCCCTCACGAGGGAGTAGGAACGATTCCACCTGACATGGTATACAGAGCCATCCTCTTCCCATCGATCTAGCCAGCAGCCTCCTTCCTCGACTACCCTCGCCATGGCGTCCTCATCCACAGTTTCCCTCAACCTTGGTGCTCTCCCATCTGAGAAGCTCACCAAGACCAATTTCATCCTATGGAAGGCACAGGTCATGCCGGGCTTGCGAGGAGCGCAGGTCACCGGCCTCCTGGACGGATCAGATGCAGCGCCACCGAAGACGGTGCAGCAGCAGCAGGCGGACAAAACCACCGCCCCGGAACCCAAAACTCTGTATGCGCAGTGGATATCAAAAGATCAGCAAGTTCTGAGCCATCTCCTGAATTCTTTATCAATGGAGATCCTCGCCCAAGTTGCGAGCAAGGAGACGACGTTCGGTCTCTGGACTGCCATCACTACCCTGTTCGCCTCGCAGTCCCAATCGCGCATCACCAACCTACGCATCGCCATCACCAACACAAAGAAAGGCTCCATGTCTAGCAGCGCCTTTATCTCCAAGATGAAGAGCTTGGGAGATGAGCTTGCAGCGGCAGGTCGCCCCGTCTCGGACCCGGAGATGGTGGACTATGTTCTTGCCGGCCTCGACAGAGATTATGACCCTGTTGTGGCAGCGATCGGTGCAGTAAAGAATCAAATCTCTGTGGACGATCTGTTTGCTCAGATTGCAACGTTCGATCAGCGCATGGAGATGCTCGGCGATGGTCCTAAAGCCGGCTTCAAAACTTCCGCCAATATGGTGTACAGAGGGCGTGGGCGCGGCTATGGCAGAGGACGCGGACGCAGCAACAGGGGCCATGGCCGAGGCAGGCGCCCTTCCCCAACTCCATCTGGCGGCAACAGCGACGGCGGCGGCCGTGGTCGTCCACAACAGCAGCGACAGCAACAAACCAGGGACTATCCAGAATGCCAGATATGTTACACGCACCATCCAGGAGGTGCTCGTGACTGTTGGAACAGGTACGATGAAGATGAACAGGAGGAGAAGGGGGCCAACATGGTCACTGACTCCTACGGCGTCGACACGAACTGGTATGCGGATACCGGGGCTACAAACCACATCACGGGGGAGCTCGACAAGCTGACAATTCGAGACAAGTACCATGGAGGAGACCAAGTACACACCGCAAGTGGTTCTGGTATGGATATTACTCATGTTGGTAGTTCAATTGTTAAAACCCCCACAAAAAATTTTCATCTAAATAGAATTCTACATGTGCCCGAAACATCAAAAAGTCGTCTTCTGTCCATAGATTTACCCTTGATAATCGTGTTCTCATCGAGTTTTATCCTTATTTTTTCTTGGTTAAGGACCTGGACACGAGGATGGTACTTCTTAGGGGCAAATGCGTGGGAGGTCTTTACCCAATCATATCTTCATCAACATCATCGAATAAACAAGCCTTTGTTGCGATCAAGCCTTCTTCAGCAAAGTGGCACAGTAGATTAGGTCATCCATCGTCAGTTATTGTTAAGCTTGTTCTTAGTAGAAATAAACTTCCCCATTGTGTTGAGTCTAGCATTGAGTCTGTTTGTGATCCTTGTCAACAAGCTAAAAGTCATCAGCTACCATATCCTATTTCTATCAGCATTTCCTCTGCTCCCCTACAGCTTGTATTTTCAGATGTTTGGGGGCCAGCTCCTACCTCTGTTGGTAGACACTCATACTATGTAAGCTTCATTGATGACTATAGAAAATTTACCTGGATCTATCTTCTTAAGAAACGATCTGAAGTGTTTCAAGTTTTCAAGAATTTTCAAAATCTCGTTGAACGAAAACTAAACACTAAGATCATTTCTATGCAGACTGACTGGGGAGGTGAATACAAGAAGCTTAACTTGTTTTTTCAAGAATTTGGCATCTCACACCATGTGTCTTGTCCTCATGCACATCAATAGAACGGTTCCGCTGAAAGGAAACACCATCACGTTGTTGAAGTAGGGCTAGCCTTACTAGCAAATGCATCGATGCCATTAAAGTTCTGGGATGAAGCCTTCTTGACTGCCACCTATCTTATAAATCTTGTTCCTAGCAAGGTTATCAACTATGAGATTCCTCTCACACGTCTTTTTGGCACTACCCCTGATTATAAATCACTACGTGTGTTTGGTTGTGCTTGCTGGCCCAACCTTCGTCCATATAATACACGTAAACTTGCTTTTCGCTCCAAGAAGTGTGTCTTCCTTGGGTATAGTCCCATCCATAAAGGAGTCAAGTGCCTAGATGTTTCCACCGGTAGGGTATATATCTCTCGAGACGTCGTGTTTGATGAATCCGTATACCCTTTTGAGTCCCTTCATCCAAATGCCGGAGCACTCCTTAGAAAAGAAATCCTTCTCCTTCCACCCAATCTCCAAAACTTAGATCAAGGGGGCGACAATTGCACTAATCCAACTAATGATCCTACCAGTACTGGTGTTGTATCTACTCCTGTGCAAGACATTGCAGAAGACGCAACAGAAATCGATGCAGAAAATGATCCAAATTTTGGTGAAAATGAACCTATATTTCATGGGTTAGAAGAAGACGAAGTTGGCGCTGAACACGAGGGAGATCCGGAGTCACCTGGAACTCCTGTGCGCCAGGATTCCTCAGATCGGGTGCGCAGATCAGCCCTGGATCGCGCGCTGGGCAGGATCCGGCTGCGCCAGTCGGGCGTTGCCACGTCGTCACCTGCTGGGTCCGCCTCGCGCCCCATGCGCGGGTCAGCAAAAGCGACAGCGGTAGAAACCGTGTCGCCTGGCTCGGGATCTCCGCCCCGCATGCATCCACAGATCAGCGCGGGATCTTCTGTGGAAACCGAGTCGGGTGCAGTCACGTCTTCAGCCACACAGCATGCCACAGAGTCTGATCCAGGATCAGCTGTGCAAAGTGATTCCAGGATGTCATCGGGATCTTCTGTGGTAGATTCGTCTACATCATCTTCTGTGCAGAGGCATACACGTCATATAACTCAGCCGCAACTTGCTTCACGTGTCACAACTCGACTACAAAAAGGTATAAGCAATCCAAAAATCAGAACTGATGGCACTATATGATATGGGATGTTGTGTGTTACAGGGGAACCGACAAGATTGGAGGATGCAATTGGAGATCCAAAGTGGAAAAATGCAATGGATGAAGAATACAAGGCACTCATGAGTAATAAAACTTGGCATCTTGTGCCTGAGCAAAGAGGTAAAAATGTCATTGATTGTAAATGGGTTTACAGAATCAAGAAGAAGGCAGATGGTTCGATTGAAAAATATAAAGCACGCCTAGTTGCAAAAGGCTTTAAGCAACGTTATGGTCTAGATTACGAAGATACTTTTAGTCCCGTTGTTAAGGCCGCAACTATTAGACTTGTGCTAGCTATTGCAGTTTCCAAGGGATGGAGCTTAAGACAGCTAGATGTTAAGAACACGTTCTTGCATGGTGTTCTGGAAGAGGAGGTTTACATAAGGCAACCACCTGAGTATGAAAACAAGAAAGTACCTCATTATGTGTGCAAGCTTGATAAGGCGCTCTATGGTTTGAAACAGGCACCAAGGGTATGGTACTCAAGGCTAAGCTCTCAGTTAAGGCGCCTTGGTTTTGTTGCATCTAAGGCTGACACTTCACTGTTCATCTACAATAAGGCAAACATAACTATATTTGTATTGGTATATGTTGATGATATCATAGTTGCAAGCTCTTTGCAAAGTGCTATTAATGCTCTTCTGCATGCTTTGAGTTCAGAGTTTGCTTTGAAGGATCTTGGTGATCTACATTTCTTTTTGGGCATAGAGGTAAAGAAGATTCAAGATGGCATAACATTGAACCAAGAAAAATATGCCACTGAACTTCTAGCTCGCATGGGGATGAAAGATTGTAAACCTTCACCCACACCATTATCCTCTTCAGAAAAGTTTTCAGCCTTTGAAGGTGAGCCACTCAAAGAAGAAGAGATCACAAAATACAGGAGTGCAGTAGGAGCTCTACAGTACTTGACATTAACAAGACCTGATATTTCCTTTGCTGTTAACAAGGTTTGTCAATATCTTCATGCACCCACTACTGTACATTGGACAACTGTTAAGAGGATTGTACGATACATAAGATATACTGTGAGCTTAGGTCTCCAAGTTAAACGTTCTAACTCCACTCTTGTTAGTGCCTTCTCTGATGCTGACTGGGCAGGATGCAGTGATGACAGGAAGTCAACTAGAGGATTTGCCGTATTCTTTGGTTCAAATCTCATCTCTTGGAGTTCCAGAAAACAAGCCACAGTATCCAGGTCAAGTACTGAAGCTGAATACAAGTCACTAGCCAATGCAACTGCTGAAATCATTTGGGTTGAGTCATTGCTGAACGAATTGGGAATTAAGCAGAGTCGTGTGTCATGTTTGTAGTGTGACAACTTAGGAGCCACTTATCTTTCTGCAAATCCAGTATTTCATGGTAGAACCAAGCACATAGAAATTGACTTTCACTTTGTACGAGAGAGGGTTGCAGAAAAGAAGTTAGACATACGATTTATCCCATCCAGAGATCAAGTTGCAGATGGATTTACCAAAGCTTTGCCAGTGAAGCCCTTTGAGGAATTCAAGAGAAATCTTAATATAGGATAGTTGAGATTAAGGGAGGGTGTTAGACTTAGAGATATATTCCTGTTGTAATCTTGAACTAACTCTATATCTTCCTCTCCCGTAGCTCTTTCTATCTCCTATGTAACTACCGAATCCCAAAGAGATCGGAGCAATCTTGTAAGCCACGGCAGGGGTGTTTCCTGCCCCAATCAATATATACACAAGCGGCTCCCTCACGAGGGAGTAGGAACGCTTCCACCTGACACATGGGACTGCCGTCATGGTGGCTGATGGTGGTGGAACAACCCTCACGTGCCTGGCGACGGCGGCGGGGGAGCGAGCAGGACCGAATACAAGGCGAAGATGACGAAGGGAACCAGACTTGTTGCTTAATTACAAGATAGTCTAGGGTGCATTATGCATATTGTGCAATGGGATGGGAGTCTGCTTCATCGTGTCCCTCCGGTACAGATCCAACGCTCCATATAGTACTAGATCACCATATCATGTGATGTGCCGTATCACCAGATACGCACTCCAAGAAACACCAGCAAATCTAATGTCTTGTGCATGGGCCAACAGAGAACAGTTTTGAAAGAAAATGCAATGTGAAAACAATAAGAGCAACTCCAATGGGATGATCCATTTCGTCCGCGGCCGTCCGTTTGGGTTGGCGCGGACAAAAAGGCCGGCCCAACACGCCGACCCAAGCGGACGCGCGTCCGCTTTCGTCTGCCTTCCGACCCATTCCTGGCCCATTTTTGAGCCTGATTTGCGTCGGCGCAGACACAAGACGGACGCGCGCGTGCTCGCCCTCTTTCCTCACCGGGACCTCTGGTCGGTGGCACATTGGATTCACACCTTCGCCCACCTGCTATGTCGCCGACGCCGCCGGCCATTTTTTCACATAAAAATGGATACATAGATAGTTCTAGCGTACACAGATAAAAGAAAAGACCACTACTCGTCGCTTTCTGACTCTGACTCGGTAATGTCCTTCTCCGGCGTCTGAATGTAGGCGTCAGCATACTACTCGTCTTCAAAGTCCCAACCCGATGTTTCATGTAGCTTCAGTTTCAATTGAGCTGCCTGCTTCCACGAACGCTTGTCCTCCCAATAGGCGGCTCGCTCCCTCCTCCTCGCGTCCCTCTCCAACCTCCTTTTCTTGTAGAACTGGCGCTCGTCGATGATGTCCTGCAGGAAGCCTCCACGCCACACCACCAAGGCTTCCACGTCCTTCTCCGCGATGGTGAGGCGACGCTGCCGCCTCCGGTGGACACGATGATCCTCGTCGGTGAAAAGCCGCGGGAGAGGCGCCAGATCCTGCGCCCACTGGCTCGACACGTTGGGAAAATTCATATCTTGACGAGGCCTCAGGAGGTGCCACGCCGCCGCGTCGTGCGCGCGGGCCGCCTCCTCTGCGGTGTCGAAGGTGCCGAGGATGAGACGTTTCCGCGAAACCAGATCTCGGAGGAGAAGGCGCCGGAGCGGCGCTCGCGGACTCCGCAAAAATCTGAAGCGCCCAGGCGGCAGATCGACATGGTGGCGCAGAGGCGGCGAGAGTGGGCGGCGGACAGAGTGTGGAGGGAGCGCCTTCTTTATAACGAGCGCCGGCCGCAGCACGTGCGTGAACCTTTCCCGCGCGCTGGAGCGTGAGCGCCAGGGCGACGTCATGATCTAAAACGCGCGCGGTCATGAAATGGGTCAGCCCGTTGGGCGCACCGCCGACCCAAAACCAAAAGAGGGCGGACGACGGCCAAGAGGCCGACCCAAACGGACAAAAAGCGGACGTAAACGCCGTCCATTTAGGTCGGCCCGTTGGAGTTGCTCTAAGGATGCGACTACCGAGCAAACATGTGCTCTCACTAGTGTTCTCGATTGCTCAAAAATAAGGTAGTGGCCCGTCCTTCAGCAAGTAGTGTCTATTGAATTCTTGTCTCGAGTCTTGAAATCTTGAAGTCTTGAAGTCCTGAAGATGCAGTCCTTGCCGATGCCATCATGAATTTGTCTTCATTGACGTAGAGTCCTCCATTCTCACACCACTCCCGATCATTCATACCAACCCCGTCTACTATAGCGTAGCATTGAAACTAAACAACGTCCCGGTCTTGGTAACAGGGATATGGGTTCCTACCTCATGCATTCTACTCAACTACAAGATTCAATAACACTACTGGAGGGATTATTGAAAGGGTGCTACTACATGCAAATGAAACATAGGTATGAAAAACATGGTCAAAGTGAACTTGCCTAGTAAGTTGATGAAGATAACAACGCTCTCGAAAATAACTTGATAGGACTATACGCAACTCTCCGATGAAATCTATAATAACAAACATGACATTCACATAAGCAAGCATTCTAGCAAGCAAATCTAACAATCAAAAGAAAACTCAATAAGAAAACCCAATACAAAACAAATAACACATCGAAAGAACTAATAGGGGAAAACTATAAAGAACCTACTAGGAAAACCTATTGCCTTAACTACAAAAATAGTTTTGTCCTAAGCAAAACTTAACAAAGAAAATACTAAACTAATAATTTTAACAGAAAATAAAATTTAAATCAACTTAGTTAACATAAAGTATTTTTCATAAAGTTTTACTAGCAAAAGGAAACACATAAAAAGCTAAATTAAAACTCTAATTATGCTTAAAACAAAACTAGTAAGAAAAATAAATAAAACATTTTATTTTTCTGTAAATAAAAGTTCACCCTCTAATACTACAGAAACAAATCTGAAATAAAATATAACAGAGGTGAAAATAAATTTTAAAATAATTAAAACAACAGAAAACAACAGCAAGTTAAAAATAACTAGTGCAGTGTTGTTTTCGTGAAAAACTAATTTTAATAAAATCTATAAGTACGCAAATTAATCCTATTGCTATGCAAGGTGAAAACAAAGCAGTGGCAAAAAGAATGCCCTAAAAATATTAATTCTAGCTCATATTATAGCAGAAATACTAATCTGACTAAAACCCATATAAAGCAATTTTTTCAAACTAAAACATGGCCGAATCTATTTTGTACAGAAACTTTAGGAAATTTGCAGACTAGAGCAAAACGAATCAATAAAAAACTATAAATAACCTAAGAGATATAGAATTTACGATACTGAAACTTTTCTGTTTTAAAAACAAAAATGAAAATACAGAAGAAAAAAACAAACGGGCGCTATTGGGCCTATGGGGGTGCGATATGTAGCTACCAAACGCTCGGGAGAAACATAACAATACGTACATGTGCGTTTATTTAACAGAAGACCGGGGAGCCGGTTCGATCTAAACCGAGGAACCGGTCTACAAGAAAAACCAACTACTAAACCGATCTAATATTATTTGCACTTAATGTTTCAAAAACAAACAAACGGAGGGAGGCGCTCGTTGCTTACAGAGAGGAGCTCGTGTAGGCAGGGAAGTGGATGTCGTCGGGGGCGACATCTCCGGTGACCGGCGGCGGAGACGGCGATGTCCACTGGATGGGGAACTCCGAGGGGGTTCGATTTTCTGTGGATAGTGAGGCGAGGGAACGTCGGGGCCGAGTGTGGCGTCCAGGTGAACTTCATGAACTCCGGCGGCGTTGTGAGCTCGAGGCGGTGGCTCCGGTGCTCCCTGGGCATCAAAAACATGTCAAAGAGGTTCGCAACAACGAGGGATAGTTGGCTATGGAAGGAAAGGTTTCGAGGATACTTACAAGCATCGGAAATGAGCGGTGAACCGCGTGAACTCCGGCGAGATCCAAACGGTGAGGTCGCGTGACACGGTGGGTTTTGGCGAGGGTTTTCGAGGGGGTCAGGAGAGGATGGTCGTGGCTATTTATAAGACAACTTGCTTGGGGAAGGGGTGAACTTGGGTAGGGTTTTCAAGAGGATCGGATGCGGCAGCGGCGGCGGGTGTGTATCCGGGTAGGATCCTGTTCTCTACGTACGTGGGAAAGAAGAAAGAGCGGGGTGGGGTCCATGCGCCAGGGAAAAAAACGAGAGAGAGAGTAGAGATCGGGTGAGCGAGGGAGGTGGTGGCGGCTCCTGGGAGCGAGCATGCGTGCGTGCGTGCGCAGCCCTAGCGCTGGCCTGGCGGCCTTCTTTGTTGTTTTTTGTTTTTTTAAAGCGAAAAGAAAAAAATAGAATAATAATAAAACAAATTATATAGGCACATTATATACCAAAATTCTCACAATAAAATTTCCTAAAGCATGAACATATTTTCATGACGAAATAAAATTAGTTTTTAAAAAATATTTTTTTGCAACAACTCCAAAATAGAAATAGAATTTCAGTTTCCAATAAATTGTCGAACCTTGTCTCTGATTTTGGAGTGTCATTTTCCTCCTCTCATTTTTTTGTCAGAGAAAGTTGAAAAGATTTAAACTTAAAAATTACGTAGGGATTCAAATAGAAAATTTTGGGAAAGTCCTTTTATTCCCGCTCATTCAACTTTCAAAAAGGTTTCAAATTCCACTCAATTTCACAGAAGCAACCACATCACAATCAAACAAATAATCAAAACTATTTATTTAATATAACATTCCAAAATTTGGAATTTTGGGATGTTACACCAAATTCTTGTAGCAAGAGGACCCATCTAATGATTCTAGGTTTTGCATCTTTCTTTTCCATAAGATATTTAATAGCAGCATGATCAGTGTGAACAGTTACTTTAGAATCAACAATATAAGGTCTGAACTTATCACAGGCAAATACAACTGCTAAAAATTCTTTTTCAGTAGTGGCATAATTTCTCTGGGCACTGTCTAGAGTTTTACTAGCATATTGAATAACATTTAGTTTCTTATTAACCCTTTGTCCTAGAACAGCACCTACAACATAATCACTAGCATCACACATGATTTCAAATGGTAAATTCCACCCGGAGGTTGAACAATAGGTGCAAAAATCAAAGCTTTCTGAAGTATTTCAAATGCTTCTACACGGTCATCATCAAAAACAAAAGGAACATCTTTTTGCAAGAGGTTAGTCAGAGGCCTAGAAATTTTAGAGAAGTCCCTAATGAACCTCCTATAAAAACCGGCATGACCAAGGAAACTTCTTATACCTTTAACGTCCTTAGGGCATGACATCTTTTCAATAGCATCAACTTTAGCTTTATCAACCTCAACACCTCTTTCAGAAATTTTATGCCCCAAGACAATACCTTCATTAACCATAAAGTGGCACTTCTCCCAATTCAAAACAAGATTGGTTTGTTCACATCTCTGCAAAACTCGATCAAGATTGCTTAAGCATTCATCAAAAGAAGTCCCATAAACAGAGAAATCATCCATGAATACCTCAACAATCTTTTCACAAAAGTCAGAGAATATAGCAGTCATACATCTTTGAAAGGTAGCAGGTGCATTACATAAACCAAAAGGCATACGTCTATAAGCAAAGGTACCGAAAGGGCAAGTAAAAGTTGTCTTTTCTTGATCCTCTTTTGACACAGGTATTTGAGAGAAACCAGAATAACCATCTAGAAAGCAATAATGTGTATGTTTGGACAATCTTTCTAGCATTTGATCAATAAAGGGTAAAGGGTAGTGATCCTTTTTAGTAGCTTTATTTAATTTGCGGAAATCAATTACCATTCTATAACCTGTAACAATTCTTTGTGGGATCAATTCATCTTTATCATTAGGAACAACAGTAATACATCCCTTCTTAGGGACACAATGGACACGGCTTACCCACTGGCTATCTGCAACAGGATAAATTATACCTGCCTCCAGAAGCTTTAGTATTTCTTTTCTTACCACTTCTTTCATCTTAGGATTTAACTGTCGTTGGTGATCAACAACCGGTTTAGCGTCTTTCTCCAATTTTATTTTGTGCTGGCATAGAGTGGGACTAACGCCCTTAAGATCATCAAGAGTATATCCAATAGCAGCACGATACTTCTTCAGAGTTTTCAATAATTTCTTTTCTTCATGCTCTGAAAAGTTAGCACTAATAATAACATGATATATCTCTTTCTCATTAAGATAAGCATATTTGAGAGTATCAGGTAAAGGTTTAAGCTCAAACACGGGATCACCCTTGGGTGGAGGAGGATCTCCTAGAATTTCAACAGGCAAGTTGTGTTTCAAAATAGGTCCCTGATTAAAGAATATTTTATCTATTTCTCTTCTTTCATTCATAAACATATCATTTTCATGGTCTAGCAAATATTGTTCTAAAGGATCACTAGGAGGCACGACAGTAGAAGCAAGACCAATAATTTCATCTTTACTAGGCAATTCTTTATCATGGGGTTGTCTATGAAATTTAGCGAAATTAAACTCATGAGACATATCCCCCAAACCAATAGAAACAATATATTTATTGCAGTCTATCTTAGCATTAACAGTATTCAAAAGGGTCTACCAAATATAATGGGACAAAAGTCATCTTGTGGGGAACCAAGAACAAGAAAATTAGCAGGATATTTAACTTTCCCACACAAAACTTCAGCATCTCTAACAATCCCAACTGGTGAAATAGTATCTCTATTGGCAAGCTTAATTGTAACATCTATCTCTTCTATCTCAGCAGGTGCAATATCATGCATAATTTCTTTGTATAAGGAATGAGGTATTACACTGGCACTAGCACCCATATCACATAAAACATGATAGCAATGATCTCCTATTCTAACAGAAATAACAGGCATGCCTATAACAGGTCTATGTTTATTTTTAGCATCGGGTCTAGCAATTCTAGCAGATTCATTGCAGAACTAAATAACATGCCCATCAATATTATCGGCCAAGAGATCCTTAACCATAGCAACACTAGGTTCAACTTTAATTTGCTCAGGGGGTTTTGGTGTCTTAATATTGCTTTTGATAACCACAGTTGAAGCTTTAGCATGATCCTTTATTCTAACAGGGAAAGGTGGTTTCTCAATATAAGTAGTAGGAACAACAAGATCATTATAAGTGATAGTCTTTTCTTCAACTTTAATAGGTGCAACTACTTTTACTTCAATGGGAGGATTATATTTAAACCACTTCTCCTTAGGGAGATCAACATGAGTAGCAAAGGATTCACAGAAAGAAGCTACTATCTCAGAGTCAAGTCCATATTTAGTGCTAAATTCACGGAAAGCATCGGTATCCATAAAAGATTTAACACAATCAAACTTAGGTGTTATACCTGACTCCTTACCTTCGTTGAGGTCCCAACCTTCAGAGTTGCATTTAATTCTTTCCAATAAATCCCATTTGAATTCAATAGCCTTCATCATAAAAGATCCAGTACAAGAAGTATCGAGCATGGAGCGATTACTGAGAGAAAACCAAGCATAAATTTTTTGAATAATCATTTCTCTTGAGAGCTCATGATTGGGGCATGAATATAACATTGACTTAAGCCTCCCCCAAGCTTGAGCGATACTTTCTCCTTCGCGAGGCCAAAAATTATATATATAATTACGATCACAATGAACAAGATGCATAGGATATAATTTCTGATGAAATTCCAATTTCAATCGTTTGTAGTTCAATGATCCCATATCATCACATAGCCTAAGCCATGTCAATGCCTCTCCCTTCGAAAGATAAAGGGAAGACCTTCTTCTTGATAACATCCTCGGGCATACCTGCAAGCTTAAATAATCCACTAACTCCATCCACGTAGATTAGGTGCAAATCGGGATGTAATGTTCCATCACCTGTGAAAGGATTAGCTAGTAGTTTCTTTATCATACCCGAAGGGATTTCAAAGTAAACATTTTCAGTAGGTTTGGTAGGTTGAGGAGCAACTCTTTGCTCTGCTGGTCGAGGTGAAGATACCCTGAACAACCCCTCAAAGGATTATGTTTCATAGTAACAAGTGACAGTAAATTTCAGCACACTATATAAATTTTTCCTTACCAAATTCCACCTACCAAAGGCGCTTCACTCTCTGATAACGGCGCCAGAAAA
This sequence comes from Triticum urartu, assembly GCF_003073215.2. Lineage (NCBI taxonomy): Eukaryota > Viridiplantae > Streptophyta > Magnoliopsida > Poales > Poaceae > Triticum > Triticum urartu. The sequence continues at coordinate 461,107,803 of NC_053028.1, forward strand.
GATTCTTGATGACCCACAAGTGTAGGGGATCTATCGTAGCCTTTTTGATAAGTAAGAGTGTCGAACCCTACAAGGAGCAGAAGGAAATGATAAGCGGTTTCTAGCAAGGTATTCTCTGCAAGCACTGAAATTATCGGTAACAAATAGTTGTGTGATAAGATAAATTGTAATGAGCAACAAGTAATGAAAGTAAATAAGGTGCAGCAAGATGGCCCAGTACTTTTTGTAGCAAAGGACAAGCCTGGACAAACTCTTATATAAAGGAAAACGCTCCCGAGGACACATGGGAATTATCGTCAAGCTAGTTTTCATCACGCTCTTATGATTCACGTTCGGTACTCTGATAATTTGATATGTGGGTGGACCAATGCTTGGGTACTGTCCTTCCTTGGACAAGCATCCCACTTATGATTAACCCCTATTGCAAGCATCCTCAACTACAACAGAAGTATTAAGGTAAACCTAACCATAGCATGAAACATATGGATCCAAATCAGCCCCTTACGAAGCAACACATAAACTAGGGTTTAAGCTTCTGTCACTCTAGCAACCCATCATCTACTTGTTACTTCCCAATGCCCTCCTCTAGGCCCAAACAATGGTGAAGTGTCATGTAGTCGACGTTCACATGACACCACTAGAGGAAAGACAACATACATCTCATCAAAATATCGAACGAATACCAAATTCACATGACTACTTATAGCAAGACTTCTCCCATGTCCTCAGGAACAAATGTAACTACTCACAAATCATATTCATGTTCATAATCAGAGGAGTATTAATATGCATAATGGATCTGAACATATGATCTTCCACCAAGTAAACCAACTAGCTAGCATCAACTACAAGGAGTAATCAACACTACTAGCAACCCACAGGTACCAATCTGAGGTTTTGAGACAAAGATTGGATACAAGAGATGAACTAGGGTTTGAGATGAGATGGTGCTGGTGAAGATGTTGATGGAGATTGACCCCCTCTTGATGAGAGGATCGTTGGTGATGACGATGGTGATGATTTCCCCCTCCTGGAGGGAAGTTTCCCCAGCAGAACAGCTCCGCCGGAGCCCTAGATTGGTTCCGCCTCATGGCGGCGGAGTTTCTTCCCGATAGCTTGCTTATGATTTTTTCCTCGACAAAAGACTCCATATAGCCAAAGATGGGCATCAGAGGGCCACCAGGGGGCCCACGAGGCATGGGGCGCGCCCAGGGTGGTAGGGCGCACCCCACCCTCATGGATGGTGGGTGGCCCCCCTCTGGTACTTTTTTCGCTCAGTATTTTCTATATATTCTGAAAATAACTCCTGTGGAGTTTCAGGGATTTTGAAGATGTGCAGAATAGGTCTCTAATATTTGCTCCTTTTCCAGCCCAGAATTCTAGCTGCCGGCATTCCCCCTCTTCATGTAAACCTTGTAAAATAAGAGAGAATAGGCATAAGTATTGTGACATAATGTGTAATAACAGCCCATAATGCGATAATTATCAATATAAAAACATGATGCAAAATGGACGTATCACTATCCAAGCTACTGATCGATTACCAAGCTAGGCCAAAAGCCTAAGCTTGGGGGAGTACGTGTTTCTCACCGACATTACATTCATGTTCACACATCTCATTCCAGTTGTCGGTGTTTACACTTTTTCATTGTATCATCCATGCTTAATTTTATTTTCTTGCTTTCTTCTTGTGTGTTTGAAAAACCTTAGAAAAAACAAAAAAAATAGTTGTAGCTAATTTACTTTCTATGCATGCTTAGCTATAGCACTAAAAATAAAACCCAAAAAGATTTCCTTGTTCTTCTTTTGCTTGTTGGGCGCTTTCCCGTGTAAATAGTTTTTCTCATTTTTGCTTTCCCTTTTTGTTTGCTTGTTCAAGAAAACCAAAAACTCCAAAAATATTTCAGCGTGCTTTCTCTGAATTTCTTTTCTTTTTATTCGAGTCTTACCGAGGAGAAGACCCCGATGAAAATGTTGAGTGGCTATCATTTGAATAATTGTTGATATAATAAAGTGCCCATTTTACCTTGTCTTCTCCTGTTGAATAAAATGTTTGCAGATTCTAGCTTAGTCCATGGCACTCTTGCACTATTATTGTGTTCACATCGTTCGGTTGTGCAAGTGAAAGGCAATAATGACGATATTCAATGAATTGACCGTGGTAGAGAGAAACGGGTATGAACTCGACTTGTTCTGTTTGTGTAAATATGTTTAACCGAGTATCCATGATTCAGCCCATTATGATTAAACATGTTTGCAATGACAATTAGAGATTATAGTTTCTCATGCCATGCATAAGTAGCTAGGAGTGGATAATGATTTATCTTGAATATCAACATTGCGTTAAAATGATTGTAATGTAGTATGATGATATGGTATCCTCCTCTAAATGTTTGAGTGGCTTGACTTGACACATGTTCATGCATGTAGTTGAATCAAAACCAACATAGCATCTATGATATTTATGTTCATGGTGTTCATATCCTACTCATGCTAGTGTCCAATGTTACTTATGCATAATGCATGTTCATGACTGTTGTTGCTCTCTAGCTGGCTGCTTCTCAATCTAATTGCTAGCCTTCGCCTGTACTAAGTGGGAATTCTACTTGTACATCAAAAACCTTGAACCCAAGTTATTCCAGATGAGTCCACCATACCTACCTATATGCGGCATTACCCTGCCGTCCTAAGTAAATTTGCATGTGCCACATCTAAAAACTTCTAATAAACATCCTTTCTGTGTGCCTGGATCGTTCATGGAACGATAGGAGGTGGTCGGTATCTTCCATGCTAAGCGGGTTATTCTCAGGTCGAGTGTTTATTCATTCACCATCGCACGAGAAAAGGACGGTAATAGGGATGCCCAGTCCCAAACTGCAAACAGAAAAAGCTTACACATAATCAAGCAAAAACTACCAATGAAGTCAAAACCTTTATTTTTATCACTTGGAAACCACCACTAGCGTGCTTAGTGATACGTCTCCAACGTATCTGTAATTTTTTATTGCTCCATGCTATATTATCTACTGCTTTGGACATTATTGGGCTTTATTACCCACTTTTATATTATTTTTGGGACTAACCTATTAACTGGAGGCCCTGCCCAGAATTGTTGTTTTTTTTGCCTATTTTAGGGTTTTGAAGAAAATGAATATCAAACGGAGTCCAAACGGAATGAAACCTTCGAGAACGTGATTTTCTCAATGAACAAGACCCAGGAGACTTGGACCCTACGTCAAGACATAAAAGAGGAGGCCATGAGGTAGGGGGCGCGCCTACCCCCCCCCCCCCCCCCCCCCCCAGGCGCGCCCTCCACCCTCGTGGGCCCCCTGTTGCTCCACCGATGTACTCCTTCCTCCTATATATACCTACGTACCCCCAGACAATCAGATACGGAGCCAAAACCCTAATACCACCGCCGCAACTTTCTGTATCCACGAGATCCCATCTTGGGGCCTGTTCCAGAGCTCCGCCGGAGGGGGCATCGATCACGTAGGGCTTCTACATCAACACCATAGCCCCTCCGACGAAGTGTGAGTAGTTTACCTCAGACCTACGGGTCCATAGTTAGTAGCTAGATGGCTTCTTCTCTCTTTTTGGATCTCAATATAATGTTCTCCCCCTCTCTTGTGGAGATCTATTCGATGTAATCTTCTTTTTGCGGTGTGTTTGTTGAGACCGATGAATTGTGGGTTTATGATCAAGTCTATCTATGAATAATATTTGAATCTTCTCTGAATTCTTTTATGTATGATTGGTTATCTTTGCAAGTCTCTTCGAATTATCAGTTTGGTTTGGCCTACTAGATTGATCTTTCTTGCAATGGGAGAAGTGCTTAGCTTTGGGTACAATCTTGCGGTGTCCTTTCCCAGTGACAGTAGGGGCAGCAAGGCACATATTGTATTGTTTCCATCGAGGATAACAAGATGGGGTTTTCATCATATTGCATGAGTTTATCCCTCTACATCATGTCATCTTGCTTAAGGCGTTACTCTGTTTTCATTAACTTAATACTCTAGATGCATGCTGGATAGCGGTCGATGAGTGGAGTAATAGTAGTAGATGCAGGAAGGAGTCGGTCTACTTGTCTCGGACGTGATGCCTATATACATGATCATACCTAGATATTCTCATAACTATGCTCAATTCTGTCAATTGCTCAACAATAATTTGTTCACCCACCGTAGAATACTTATGCTCTCGAGAGAAGCCACTAGTGAAACCTATGGCCCCCGAGTCTATCTTCATCATATCAATCTACCAATACTTAGTTATTTCCTTTTGCTTTTACTTTGCTTTTATTTTACTTTGCATATTTATCATAAAAATACCAAAAATATTATCTTATCATATCCGATCTCATTCTCGTAAGTGGACGTGTAGGGATTGACAACCCCTTATCGCGTTGGTTGCGAGGATTTATTTGTTTTGTGCAGGTACGAGGGACTCGCGTGTAGCCTCCTACTGGATTGATACCTTGGTTCTTAAAAACTGAGGGAAATACTTACGCTACTCTGCTGCACCATCCCTTCCTCTTCGGGGAAAACCAACGCAGTGCTCAAGAGGTAGCAAGAAGGATTTCTGGCGTCGTTGCCGGGGAGGTCTACGCAAAAGTCAATATACCAAGTACCCATCACATACCCTTATCTCCCGCATTACATTATTTGCCATTTGCCTCTCGTTTTCCTCTCCCCCACTTCACCCTTACCGTTTTATTCGCCCTCTCTCTCTATCCTCCCTCTCTTTCTCTATTTGCCTTTTTTCCCGCTTGCTTTTTGTTTGCTTGTGTGTTAGTTTGCTTGCTTATCGTTATGGCTAGTCCCTTACCTTCTGCCGTTTTACCTGAAACTGGGGAAATTATTGTCGATTTGGACAATAATAATATCATGAAAAATTCTGAAGCTCCTGCTAAAGAACCCCCCATCTTGCATACAAAAAAATTCTGTGTTGGTAGTGGTAATATTATTGGAAAAGGAGTTATTCAAGATTTCTTTACTTGTGTTGGTGCTTTACCTTCTATGAGAAGTTCTATCCTTCATAGAACTAGTAGTCTTGCGGACGCTATTGCCATGCTTGTAGTTGAGCTTGAAAGACAATTCATGCACGTACATCCTTGCATACAAAGAATTTTTCTAGAATTTTCTAATATTGAGCATTCTTCTGTTGAGCGTGCCGCTACTATCTTTTTGGCTCATGAGTTTAGATTCATAATAGAAGAGGCCAAATAAATCTTTGCGCATTATAGGGTGGACGCTTGCCGTCCTCCCATAGAGGCCATCCTCTTTGATCAAGAAGAAATAATGCGTTTTCAATCTCTAGACTATGTTGCTTTCAATGAGAATCTTAGAAAAAGGGTTCCTACCAATGTTTTAGTTGATAGAATTTCTGAACTTAATGATGATTTGGCCATTCGAAATAATGAACCAGGATATTCTCTTGAATATAGGCTCACAAAGTTCTGTCAAAAGAATGCTTATAATGATGAATTGGTTGTGCAATATGAAGGACCAAAGGAGGAACCTATACCTCCCAAGGTTGATCTTGGGGACTTTTGTCCCATTAAATTTAGCCCTTTTGATTACTTTTCCTTGCCTCAAAAAAAACTTACTGCTGAACATAGAGAATATGAAATGAGTTTTAATAATCTATCTTACTATTATGGCAATACCTAGATCTATCCTTGCTTGTTATGCCTAGCTAGGGGCGTTAAACGATAGCGCTTGTTGGGAGGCAACCCAATTTTATTTTTATTCCTTGCTTTTTGCTCCTGTTTAGTAATGAATAATTTATCTAGCCTCTGTTTTGGTTGTGTTTTTTGTGTTTAATTACTGTTTGTGCCAAGTAGAACCATTGGGAAAACTTGGGGAAGTCTTGTTGAACTTGCTGTAAAAAAACAGAAACTTTAGCACTCACGAGAACTGCTGTAATTTTTATTTGGAAAGTGCTATTTAGTTAATTATTTTTGAAGATGCTTAATATATAAATTCCTCACGTCCAGCAATTTATTTTAGAATTTTTGGGGTTCCAGATCTTGCGCTAGCTACAGATTACTACAAACTGTTCTGTTTTAGACAGATTCTATTTTTCATGTGTTGTTTGCTTATTTTGATGAATCTATGGCTAGTAAAATAGTTTATAAACCATAGATAAGTTGGAATACAGTAGGTTTAACACCAAGATAAATAAATAATGAGTTCATTACAGTACTTTGAAGTGGTATTTTGTTTTCTTTCGCTAACGGAGCTCACGAGATTTTCTACTTTAAGTTTTGTGTTGTGAAGTTTTCAAGTTTTGGGTAAAGATTTGATGGATTATGGAACAAGGAGTGGCAAGAGCCTAAGCTTGGGGATGCCAATGGCACCCCCAAGATAATCTAAGTACACCTAAAAGCCAAAGCTTGGGGATGCCCCGGAAGGCATCCCCTCTTTCGTCTACTTCTATCGGTAACTTTACTTGGAGCTATATTTTTATTCACCACATGATATGTGTTTTGCTTGGAGCGTCTTGTATGATTTGAGTCTTTGCTTTTTAGTTTACCACAATCATACTTTCTGTACACACCTTTTGAGAGACCCATACATGATTTGGAATTAGTTAGAATACTCTATGTGCTTCGCTTATATCTTATGAGTTATATAGTTTTGCTCTAGTACCTCACTTATATCTTTTAGAGCACGGTGGTGGATTTGTTTTATAGAAACTATTGATCTCTCATGCTTCACTTAGATTATTTTGAGAGTCTTAATAGCGTGGTAATTTGCTTAAAATCCTAATATGCTAGGTATTCAAGAATAATAAAATTCTCTTATGAGTGTGTTGAATACTATGAGAAGTTTGATACTTGATAATTGTTTTGAGATATGGAGATGGTGATATTAGAGTCATGCTAGTTGAGTAGTTGTGAATTTGAGAAATACTTGTGTTAAAGCTTGTGATTCCCGTAGCATGCACGTATGGTGAACCGTTATGTGATGAAGTCGGAGCATGATTTATTTATTGATTGTCTTCCTTATGAGTGGCGGTCGGGGACGAGCGATGGTCTTTTCCTACCAATCTATCCCCCTAGGAGCATGCGCTTAATACTTTGCTTTGATAACTTGTAGATTTTCACAATAAGTATATGAGTTCTTTATGACTAATGTTGAGTCCATGGATCATACGCACTCTCACCCTTCCACCATTGCTAGCCTCTCTAATACCGTGCACCTTTCACCGGTATCATACACCCACCATATACCTTCCTCAAAACAGCCACCATACCTACCTATCATGGCATTTCCATAGCCATTCCGAGATATATTGCCATGCAACTTTCCACCGTTCCGTTATTATGACACACTTCATCATTGTCATATTGCTTTGCATGATCATGTAGTTGACATCGTATTTGTGGCAAAGCCACCATTCATAATTCGTTCATACTTGTCACTCATGACTCATTGCATATCCCGGTACACCGCCTGAGGCATTCATATAGAGTCATATCTTGTTCTAAGAATCGAGTTGTAATTCTTGAGTTGTAAGAAAATAGAAGTGTGATGATCATCATTATTAGAGCATTGTCCCAGTGAGGAAAGGATGATGGATACTATGATTTCCCCACAAGTCGGGATGAGACTCCGGAAAAAAAAGAGGCCATAAAAAAAGAGAGAAAAGGCCCAAATAAAAAAATGAGAGAAAAAGAGAGAAGGGACAATGCTACTATCCTTTTACCACACTTGTGCTTCAAATTAGCACCATGATCTTCATGATAGAGAGTCTCCTATGTTGTCACTTCCATATACTAGTGGGAATTTTTCATTATAGAACTTGGCTTGTATATTCCAATGATGGGCTTCCTCAAATTTCCCTAGGTCTTCATGAGCAAGCGAGTTGGATGCACACCCACTTAGTTTTTTTTGAGCTTTCACATACTTATAGCTCTAGTGCATCCGTTGCATGGCAATCCCTACTCATTCACATTGATATCTATTGATGGGCATCTCCACAGCCCGTTGATACGCCTAGTTGATGTGAGACTATCTTCTCCTTTTTTGTCTTCTCCACAACCACCACTCTATTCCACCTATAGTGCTATGTCCATGGCTCACGCTTATGTATTACGTGAAGATTGAAAAAGTTTTGAGAATGTCAAAAGTATGAAACAATTGCTTGGCTTGTCATCGGGGTTGTGCATGATTTAAATACTTTGTGTGGTGAAGATATAGCATAGCTGGACTATATGATTTTGTAGGGATAACTTTCTTTAGCCATGTTATTTTGAGAAGACATAATTGCTTAGTTAGTATGCTTGAAGTATTATTATTTTTATGTCAATATGAACTTTTGTCTTGAATCTTTCGGATCTGAATATTCATGCCACAATTAAGAAGAATTACATTAAAATTATGCCAAGTAGCACTCCGCATCAAAAATTCAATTTTTATCATTCACCTACTCGAGGACGAGCAGGAATTAAGCTTGGGGATGCTTGATACGTCTCCAACGTATCTATAATTTTTGATTGCTCCATGCTATATTATCTACTGTTTTGGACATTATTGGGCTTTATTATCCACTTTTATATTATTTTTGGGACTAACCTATTAACCGGAGGCCCGACCCAGAATTGCTGTTTTTTTGCCTATTTTAGGGTTTCGAATAAAAGGAATATCAAACGGAGTCCAAACGGAATGAAACCTTCGGGAACGTGATTTTCTCAACGAACAAGACCCAGGAGACTTGGACCCTATGTCAAGACACAAAAGAGGAGGCCACGAGGTAGGGGGCGCGCCTACCCCTCCCCCCCAGGCGCGCCATCCACCCTCGTGGGCCCCCTGTTGCTCCACCGACGTACTCCTTCCTCCTATATATACCTACGTACCCCCAAACAATCAGATACGGAGCCAAAACCCTAATTCCACCGCCGCAACTTTCTGTATCCACGAGATCCCATCTTGGGGCCTGTTCCGGAGCTCTGCCGGAGGGGGCATCGATCACGGAGGGCTTCTACATCAACACCATAGCCCCTCCGAAGAAGTGTGAGTAGTTTACCTCAGACCTACGGGTCCATAGTTAGTAGCTAGATGGCTTCTTCTCTCTTTTTGGATCTCAATACAATGTTCTCCCCCTCTCTTGTGGAGATCTATTCGATGTAATCTTCTTTTTGCGGTGTGTTTGTTGAGACCGATGAATTGTGGGTTTATGATCAAGTCTATCTATGAACAATACTTGAATCTTCTCTGAATTCTTTTATGTATGATTGGTTATCTTTGCAAGTCTCTTCGAATTATCAGTTTGGTTTGGCCTACTAGATTGATCTTTCTTGCAATGGGAGAAGTGCTTAGCTTTGGGTTCAATCTTGCGGTGTCCTTTCCTAGTGACAGTAGGGGCAGCAAGGCACGTATTGTATTGTTGCCATCGACGATAACAAGATGGGGTTTTCATCATATTGCATGAGTTTATCCATCTACATCATGTCATCTTGCTTAAGGCATTACTCTATTTTCATTAACTTAATACTCTAGATGCATGCTGGATAGCGGTTGATGAGTGGAGTAATAGTAGTAGATGCAGGCAGGAGTCGGTCTACTTGTCCCGGACGTGATGCCTATATACATGATCATACCTAGATATTCTCATAACTATGCTCAATTCTGTCAATTGCTCAACAGTAATTTGTTCACCCAGCGTAGAATACTTATGCTCTCGAGAGAAGCCACTAGTGAAATCTATGGCCCCCGGGTCTATCTTCATCATATTAATCTACCAATACTTAGTTATTTCCTTTTGCTTTTACTTTGCTTTTATTTTACTTTGCATCTTTATCATAAAAATACCAAAAATATTATCTTATCATATCTATCAGATCTCACTCTCGTAATCGGCCGTGTAGGGATTGACAACCCCTTATCGCGTTGGTTGCGAGGATTTATTTGTTTTGTGTAGGTACGAGGGACTCGCGCGTGGCCTCCTACTGGATTGATACCTTGGTTCTCAAAAACTGGGGGAAATACTTACGCTACTCTGCTGCATCATCCCTTCCTCTTCGGGGAAAACCAACGCAGTGCTCAAGAGGTAGCACTTAGCATGAAAGATATTGATAATTGATGGTCGTGAAGTAAATGAGAAGGGTGCATGTCTCAAAATATCATTTACCTCTGTTTTAAAACTTGAGCTCTGGCACCTCTGCAAATCACTGCTTCCCTCCGCGAAGGGACTATCTATTTACTTTTATGTTGTGTCATCACCTTCTAAAATAAGCGCCAGAACCTAAGAGCACTGCTGTCATGCTTATGCATTGTGTGTAGCTAATCTTGAGTGCATCATGACTGGATCTTTTCTACCATGAATTACAATGTTTAGTCGCTGCTTGAACTTTGGAGGTGCTCTGCATTTATTTTTTGCGGTCTCATGAAGGGCTAGCGAGATACCATTATTGTCATATTATATCATAGTTGTTTTGACAACGTGTTGCCGTTTGAGATATCTTATTATTGCTCGCTAGCTGATTATGTCATTGATATGAGTTAATATAATTTTTAAGAGTTATTGTCGGCATGGTTAGTTATAATGTTGGCTGAAAACCTGGGTGTTGTTTAAGCTTATTTATGCAAACAAGAGCAAAAGAGTTCATAAAAGTTTTTCTTTTTCATTTTCTGTTTATCAACTGAATTGCTTGAGGATAAGCAAATGTGTAAGCTTGGGGGAGTTGATACGTCTCCAACGTATCTACTTTTCCTAATGCTTTTCCTCTTGTTTTGGACTCTAATTTGCATGATTTGAATGAAACTAACCCCGGACTGACGTTGTTTTTTAGCAGAACTACTATGGTTTTATTTTTGTGCAGAAATAAAAGTTCTCGGAATGAAATGAAACTTTGCTAGGAATTCTTATATAAATAAAGAGAATTTCTGGAGCCAAGATCCACTAGAGGGGGGCACATGGGTGGGCACAACCCACCAGGGCGCGCCCCCTCCTGGCGGGCCCAGGTGGGTTGTCCCCACCTGGTGGCCCCGCAGACCCTGATTCCAACTCCATAAATACCTATTTTCCAAAAAATAGGGATAAAGAATTATCGCGATCCACAAGACGGAGCCGTCGTCACCTCCTATTCTTCATCGGGATGCCAGATCTGGAGTCCGTTTGGGGCTCCGGAGAGGGGGATCTTCGTTCTTCGTCATCACCAACCCTTCTCCATCGTCAATTCCATGATGCTCCCCACCGGGAGTGAGTAATTCCTTTGTAGGCTCGCTCGTCGGTGAGGAGTTGGATGAGATTCATCATGTAATCTAGTTAGTTTTGTTAGGGCTTGATCCCTAGTATCCACTGTGTTCTAAGATTGATGTTGCTATGACTTTGCCATGCTTAATGCTTGTCACTTTGGGCCCGGGTGCCATGATTTCAGATCTGAACCGTTTATGTTATCACCATCATATCCATGTTCTAGATCCGATCTTGCAAGTTATAGTCACCTACTACGTGTTATGATCCGGCAACCCCGGAGTGACAATAGTCGGGACCACTCCCGGTGATGACCGTAGTTTGAGTAGTTCATTTATTCACTTTGTGTTAATGCTTTGTTCCAGTTCTCTATTAAAAGGAGGCCTTAATATCCCTTAGTTTCCAATTGGACCCCGCTGCCGCGGGAGGGTAGGACAAAAGATGTCATGCAAGTTCTTTCTAAGTCACCGGTCCAACAAGTCATAGGTTATAACTGTCTCATGATGAATATCATCCAACAAGTCACCGATCCAATGCCTACGAATTTATCTTATATTGTTCTTGCTAAGTTGCTACTGCTATCGTTACTTTTGCACTTGCTACAAAATTACTGATATCACTGTTAGCATTACCATTGCTACTGTCACTGCTATCAAAATTATCATATTACTTTGCTAGTGATCACGTTGCTGTAGATAATTAATCTCTAGGTGTGGTTGAATTGACAACTCAGCTGCTAATACCTTCAAATATTCTTTGGCTCCCCTTGTGTCGAATCTATAAATTTGGGTTGAATACTCTACCCTCAAAAACTGTTGCGATTCCCTATACTTGTGGGTTATCACATATGAAGGGGTGTTATGAGAAACATTTATTGCAGCTAACTACTCATTAGGAAAGCTATCATCAATAGGTAGCGGGTCATCAAGAACATTTTCAAGCCTAGACAAGTTATCAGCTAGAAGGTTCTCAGCTCCTTTTCTATTAGTGGTATGCAAATCAAATTCTTATAGCAAGAGAACCATCGAATGAGCCTAGGTTTAGCATCTTTCTTTTCCATAAGATATTTTATAGCAGCATGATCGGTGTGAACAATTACTTCTGAATCTACAATATAGGATCTAAATTTATCACAGGCAAACACCACTGCTAGAAATTCTTTTTCAATAGTAGCATAATTTTGTTGAGCATTGTGTAGAGTTTTACTAGCATAATGAATAACATTCAGTTTCTTATCAACTCTTTGTCCTAGAACAGCACCAACAACATAATCACTACCATCACACATAATTTCAAAAGGCAAGTTCCAATCAGGTGGTTGAATAATAGGTGCATAAATTAAGGCTTTCTTGAGTGTTTCGAAGGCTTCTAAACAATCATCATAAAAAACAAAAGGAATATCCTTTTGCAAAAGATTTGTAAGAGGCCTAAAAATTTTAGAAAAGTCTTTGATAAATCTCCTACAGAAACCAGCATGACCAAGGAAACTACGAATACCTTTGATATCTTTAGGACATGGCATTTTCTCAATTGCATCAACCTTAGCTTTGTCCACCTCAATACCTCTTTCAGAAATTTTATGGCCCAAAACAATACCTTCGTTAACCATAAAGTGGAACTTCTCCCAATTCAAGACAAGATTTGTCTGTTCACATCTCTGCAAAACTCGATCAAGATTGCTTAAACAATCATCAAAAGACTTCCCATAAACAGAAAATTCATCCATGAAAACCTCAACAATTTTTTCACAAAAGATGTATGATGGCTATATTCTCTGAATTTTGTGAAAAGATTGTTGAGGTTTTCATGGATGAATTTTCTCTTTGAAAGGTAGCAGGTGCATTACATAAACCAAAAGGCATACGTCTATAAGCATAAGTTCCAAAAGCACAAGTAAAAGTGGTATTTTCTTGATCAGGTTGAGAAACAGGTATTTGTGAAAACCCAGAATATCCATCAAGGAAGCAAAAATGTGTGTGCTTAGATAATCTTTCTAGCATTTGATCAATAAAAGGCAGAGGGTAATGATCTTTTATAGTTGCTTTGTTCAATTTTCTAAAATCAATTACCATTCTATAGCCTATAACAATTCTTTGTGGAATAAGTTCATTCTTATCATTGGGAACAATAGTAATACCTCCCTTCTTAGGGACACAATAAACAGGACTTACCCATCTACTATCAGCTATAGGATAGATTATACCTGCTTCCAGAAGTTTTAATATTTCCGTTCTTACCACTTCTTTGATCTTCGGATTTAACCGACATTGGTGATCAACAACGGCTTTAGCATCAGATTCCATATTAATCTTGTGCTGACATAGAGTGGGACTAATGCCCTTAAAATCATCAAGAGTATATCCAATAGCAGCTCGGTGCTTCCTTAGAACTTTCAATAATCTTTCTTCTTCATGTTCTGAAAGGTTGGCACTAATAATAACAGGATATATTTTCTTCTCATCAAGATAAACATATTTCAAAGTGTCTGGCAATTGTTTTAATTCAAACACAGGATCACCTTTAGGTGGAGGAGGACCTCCTAGAGTTTCAATAGGTAAATTGTGTTTAAGCAGAGGACGTTGTTCAAAGAAAATCTTATCTATTTCATTTCTTTCACGCATATGCAAATCATTCTCATGGTCTAGCAAATATTGTTCTAAAGGATCAGTAGGCGGTACAACAATGAAGCAAGACCAATTATTTCATCCTTACTAGGCAATTCTTTCTTATGACGTTTTCTACTAAACTTGGAAAAATTAAACTCATGAGACTCAACACCAAAGCTAACACCAACATTTTGTTTCTCACAATCTATTTTAGCATTAACGGTGTTCAAGAAAGGTCTACCAAAGATAATGGACAAAAGTCATCTTGTGGGGAACCAAGAACAAGAAAATCAGTAGGGTATTTTATTTTCCCACATAAGACTTCAACATCTCTAACAATCCCAAGTGGTGTGATGGTGTCTCTATTAGCAAGTTTAATAGTAACATTTATGTCTTCTATTTTAGCGGGTGCTATGTCATTCATAATTTCTTGATATAAGGTAAAAGGAATAGCACTCATGCTAGCACCTATGTAGCATAAACCATGGTAACAATAATCTCCTATTTTGACTGAGACAATGGGCATGCTAACGACATGTCTATGTTTATCCTTTTTATCGGGTTTGGCAATTCTAGCAGCTTCATCACAGAAGTAGATAACATGCCCATCTATATTTTCTTTCAGGAGATCTTTAACTCTAGCAACACTAGGTTCTACTTTGATTTGTTCAGCTGGTTTAGGTGTTCTAATGTAACTTTTGTTGACCACAGTCGAAACTTTAGCATGTTCCTTCATCCTAATAGGGAAAGGTGGTTTCTCAATATAAGCAGTAGGAACAATTGGATCAACATTACAAATTATAGTTTCATCTTTAGCTATTACCGGTTCTTTAATTTCTTCTTTAATAGGTGGGTGATATTTAAACCACTTCTCTTTAGGGAGATCAACATGAGTAGCAAAAGATTCACAAAATGAGGCTACTATCTCAGAGTCAAGTCCATATTTAGTGCTAAACTTTTGAAAAGCATCGACATTCATAAAAGATTTAACACAATCATACTTAAGCTTAATACCTGACTCTTTACCTTCAGCAAGTTCCCAATCTTCAGAGTTGCGTTTAATTATTTCTAAGAGATCCCACCATAATTCAATAGTCTTCTTCATAAAAGAACGAGCACAAGAAGTATCAAGTATGGATCGATCGTTATGAGAAAGCCGAGCATAAAAATTTGGAATAATAATTTCTCTTGAGATCCCATTATTGGGGCATGAATATAACATTGACTTAAGCCTCCCCAATCTAGAGCGATACTTTCTCCTTCACGAGGCCAAAAAATGATATATATAATTCCGATCACAATGAACTAGATGCATAGGATAATTTTTTTGATGGAACTCCAATTTCAATTGATTCCAATTCCAAGATCCAATATCATTGCATAGCCGATACCATGCCAATGATTTTCCCTTCAAAAATAAAGGGAAAACCTTCTTCCTAGTTCATCTCCGAATAAACCTGCAAGCTTAAACAATCCACAAATTTCATCCACATATATCAACTGTATATCAGGATGTTCGGTTCCATCTCCTGCATAAGGATTAGCTAGAGGTTGTTCTATCATACCCGAAGGAATTTCATATTCAATATTTTCAGTAGGTGCAGTAGGTTGTGGGGTGACTAATCGTGGTTCCGGTCGAGGTGAAGATACCCCAAACAAACCCCTCAAAGGATTATTTTCCATAGTAACAAGTGACAATAAATTTCAGCACGTAGTAATAATTTTTCCTTAACAATTTCCACTTACCAAGAGCGCTTCACTCCCTGGCAACGGCGCCAGAAAAGTGCCTTGATGACCCACAAGTATATGGGATCAATTTTAGCCTTTTCGATAAGTAAGAGTGTCGAACCCAACGAGGAGCAGAAGGAAATGACAAGTGGTTTTCAACAAGGCAATATCTGCAAGTGCTGAAATTGTAAATAATAGTGTAGTTTGATAGTAAGATAATTTGTAACGAGTAAGTAACGATATTAGTAACAAATGTGCAGCAAGGTATCCCAATCATTTTGAGGCAAAGGATAGGCCAAAGCGGTCTCTTATAATAAGCAAAGCGTTCTTGAGGGTACACGGGAATTTCATCTAGTCACCTTCATCATGTTGGTTCGATTCGTGTTCGCTACTTTGATAATTTGATATGTGGGTGGACCGGTGCTTAGGTGTTGTTCTTACTTGAAAAAACCTCCTAGTTATGATTAACCCCCTCACAAGCATCTGCAACTTCGAGAAAATTATTAAGAATAAATTCTAACCATAGCATTAAACTTTTGGATCCAATCGGTCCCTTACGGAATAGCGTATAAATTAGGGTTTAAGATTCTGTCACTCTCGCAACCCATCCTCTAATAACTACTCCACAATGCATTCCCTTAGGCCCAAATATGGTGAAGTGTCATGTAGTCGACGTTCACATGTCACCACTAAGGGAATCATAACATACATACTATCAAAATATCAAACACATATCAAGTTCACATGATTACTTGCAACACGATTTCCCCCGTGACCTCAAGTACAAAAGTAACTACTCACAAATGATAATCATGCTCAAGATCAAGTGGGGTACTAATAGCATATTGGATCTGAACAAATATTCTTCCACCAAATAAACCATATAGTAATCAGCTACAAGATGTAATCAACACTACTAGTCACTGACAAGCACCAATTTGAGGTTCCGGTACAAAGATTGAAGACAAGAGATGAACTAGGGTTTGAGAGGAGATGGGGCTGTTCAAGATGTTGATGGAGATTTCCCTCCCCAAGATGGGAGAGTTGTTGGTGATGATGATGACGATGATTTCCCCCTCCGGGAGGGAAGTTCCCCCGATGGATCGCTCCGCTGGAGGGCAAAAGTGCTCCTGCCCAAGTTCCGCCTCGATACGGCGGCGCTCCGTCCCGAAAGTCATCTCCTTATTTTTTTTTCTAGGTCAAAATGACTTATATACCAGAATATGGGCACCGGAGGTGCGCTGGGCTGAGCACAACCCACCAGGGCGTGCCTGGGGGGCAAGGCGCGCCCTGGTGTCTTGTGCTCACCAGGTGGCCCCCGTCCAGTAGTTATTTGCTCCAGTATTTCTTATTTATTCCATAAAAATTCCCCGTGAAGTTTCTGCTCATTTGGAGTTGTGCAGAATAGATGGCCTGACGTAGCTTTTACAGGTCCAAATTTCTAGCTGCCGGAATTCTCCCTCTTTGTGTGAACCTTGCATATTATGAGAGAAAATGCATTAGAATTACTCCGAAAAGCATTATTATGCATAAAAACATTATAAATAACAGTAGGTAAACATAATGCAAAATGGACGTATTAGGAAGGAAGGGGCCTCCAGCGCGGTTGTGCTCCGGTCGGTGATCCGCGAGGAATGGCGAGACAACGGGAATTGGGCGTGTCGACGTTCTAGGAACGGGGGTCCCCAAACTTGTCTGCGTGCGGCCCACGGCGTGGCTTTGCTGGCAGGCCTATACGGCCCATCTTCATCAACAAGGAATCAAGACCCTCGTGAGGGGCCAAGCCTCGCGAGGCGGACGACACAAGACCTCCTCAGGAGCGGCCTCACCAGGCTGGCTCGTGAGGGGCGGAGAGTTCAAGGTCGGGCAAACCTCGTGCGGTTCTCGTGACGTAAGCCATGACGATCGAGACCAGGCGGGCGCCAGCACGCGCAGCGTCCTTGTTTCCTCTTTGGTGCTAAGGGCGCAAGCGCAGGCGCGGAGTACCGAGGCATCAAGCAAAGGTTTCCATATTGGTGCAACGAGACCAAGACCAGAAGGACGGCAAGACGGAGGTCACTGTGAAGCCCAAGACGGCGTCACCACCAGAGCCTTTGGCAGGCGAAAACCGCTTTTGTTAGGATAGCTTGTACTAGCTGTCCCCTTTCAAATTGGCCGTTGTTGGCTCCCTTCCTGCTCAATATTTGGGGAGAGGACTAGGGCCTCTATAAATAGGACTATCCACCACCATAGTAGAAAGGGACAAGGACGAGACGGGGTCAAGAACAGAACCCTAGACCACATCCTCACACACAAGTTCACCAAGCACAAGAACACCTCAACCTCAGGAGGTTATTCTTCCCCTTGTACTGTTCATCCTTAGCCCAAGAGGCAATCCACCACCACCACACTGGAGTAGGGTATTACACCATAACGGTGGCCCGAACTAGTATAAATCTTGTGTCCTTTGTGTTGCGAGTTCATTGAGTTAATTCGTGAGATCTTAGCTAAGTTAGAACGCGGATCGATAGGGGGGATCTTCGTGCGCACCCCAGTGTTCGAACCTTAAGGGTTTTGCCGGAACCCGTGATCCGACATTTGGCGCACCAGGTAGGGGTGCGCCGAAGCTTCCTTCCCGTTGCTCCGCATCACGTCGCTTCATTGTCTCCATGGCGGACGCATGTCGCGCCCATGCCGAGCGCCAGGCTGCCCTCGCCACCCGCGTCGCTCAGACGGCCCCTGTTGGTGGGCCACCCCGTCGCTCTTCGTCGGCTGTCGCCAATGCCACCACCGGCCTGTTTGGGAACGAGTAGCAAGCATCCTCGCTGCACCCCTTGGTGCGACAGGATGGCTGCACCGCCACTCCATCGCTGACTCCAGCTGGTTCGTCGTCTCACGCTCGTCGCGTTCCCGCAGACACACGGGCCGCGCTCCTCATGGCGGACGAGCTCCTGCGCTACCGCCCAGTTGACGACCTCTACGAGGACTGGCTTGACCGCACCGCCGAGCTCGTCCGCGCCGCAGGGGACTCCCCTGCGCCATCCCACTCTCTGCCTCGCCCTTCGCCAGCCATGGGCGGCGTGGCTCATGAAGCACCTCCACCATCTCTGCCCCAATACGGCGCCCTAGTGCTAAGGCCCGCGGCTCCACGGCGTGACCCACCACATCCGGCGCTCGCGCATGAAGAAAGAAGCTGCCAAGAAGTCCCTCGACCGCAAGAGAACGCCCCGCCGCTCCTCGCTCTGTCGCACCAGGATCGTTTGCTGCGGCAAGGCCCCGCGCCGCTTGCCGTAGCAGCGTGCGGGCGCCAAGACCAAGCTCCACCTCCAAGGCAGGCCCTGGTGACCACGGCCGGCTGTCTCTCCTTCACCCTCGAGCTGTGCAGCGTCGCCTGACCGGGCAAGTTCAAGCCAGGCCTGCCTCCTCGCTACGACGGCACCCCCGATCCAGCGGAGTTCCTGCAGCTCTACGAGCTGAGCATCGAGGCGGCCAACGGCGATGAGAAAGTCATGGTGAACTGGTTTCCCATGGATCTCAAGGACGCCCCCCACTCATGGCTCCTGAACCTGCCTCCAGGCTCAATTTCCTCCTGGGACGAGATGCGCAACCGCTTCATCGCCAACTTCCAGGGCACGCGACCGCCCCCCGGTCGCGGGTGACCTGCGCTACATCAAGCAACAACCAGGAGAGACCCTGCAGAAGTACATTCAGCGCTTCAACAACGCGTGAATCAAGATCCCCAAGGTAACCGACGAGGCTATCATCTCGGCGTTCTCCGACGGCGTCCGTGACATCAAGATGAAGGAGGAGCTCGCCATCCACGAGGAGTTGTGCACGACCTTGGAGCTGTTCAACATCGCGATCAAGTGTGCAAGAGCTGAGGAGGGGCGCCTCTCCCTCCTCAAGCTCCCTGCTGTGGACCCGGAGGAGAAGAAGACCAAGGCCAAGGACATGAAGCGCAAGGGAGCAGCCATGCTCGCAGCGAAGCTAGACACCAAGCGCGGCAGAGACCAGCCCGAGTCATCCAAGGGCAGTCGACCATTATGCACCTTCTACAACCTGCATACACACAACACCACCGACTGTCAAGAGCTCAGAGCCATCCGAGAAGGACGCTTCGGTCGACGCCCCGAGCGCAGCGACCGGGGCTACGACCGAGGAGGAGGACGTGGTAACGGACGCTAGGACGACCGTGACCCACGCCAGGAGTGGCACGACCGGCCTCGTGAGGACCGCTGGCAGGATCAGCCTCGCGAGGGTGCCTGGAGGGACCAGCCTCGTGAGGCTCGTCCTCAAGGAAACGCTGGCCTTCCTCCGCTACCGCCGCCACCCAGAGGGAATGACAACCACCATCAGGACGAGGGGGCTGGGGGCTTCCAGGAGCCACGCGCTATCGCCTGCATCTTGGGCGGAGCTCAAGCCCCAGCCTCGCAGCATATGTTCAAACAATTTGCCCGTGAAGTGAATGCAGTTCTCCCCAAGCTCGAGGCCACACGCCCGCTCAGATGGTCCAGGTGCCCCATCACGTTCAGTTCGGCAGATCAACTCAAGTGCACGGCTGATAACCCACAAGTATAGGGGATCGCAACAGTTTTCGATAAGTAAGAGTGTCGAACCCAACGAGGAGCTAAAGGCAGAACAAATATTCCCTCAAGTTCTATCGACCACCGATACAACTCTATGCACGCTTGACGTTCGCTTTCCCTAGAACAAGTATGAAACTAGAAGTATTTTGTAGGTGTTGTTGGATAGGTTTGCAAGATAATAAAGAGCAAGTAAATAAAAAGTAGGGGTGCTTAGGTAAAGACACAACGAAGTTAGTTTTAGTAAAGAGCTTTTTGTTACGAGAAAGTCATTTGTCCCTAGGCAATCAATAACTAGACCTGTAATCATTATTGAAATTTTATTTGAGGGAGAGGCATAAGCTAACATACTTTCTCTACTCGGATCATATGCACTTATGATTGGAACTCTAGCAAGCATCCGCAATTACTAAAGATCATTAAGGTAAAACCCAACCATAGCATTAAAGTATCAAGTCCTCTTTATCCCATACGCAAACAACCTACTTACTCGGGTCTATGCTTCTGTCACTCACGCCACCCACCATAAGCAAATCATGAACATATTGCAAACCCCACCGTGACAATCCCTCACGCTTGTGCGACACGGAGAGCACCATAGGACAGCAGCAATAATAAAACATGCAACTCAAACCAATCTTGATCATCAAATAGCCCATAGGACAAAACGGATCTACTCAAACATCATAGGATAGCCATACATCATTGGGAAATAATATATAGAGTTGAGCACCATGTTTAAGTAGAGATTACATCGGGTGAGAGAGAGGTTACACCGCTGCATAGAGGGGGGAAGAGTTGGTGATGATGGCGGTGAAGTTGTTCGTGAAGATTGCGGTGATGATGATGGCCACAGTAGCGTTCCGGCGCCACCGGAAGAGAAGGGGAGAGGGGGCCCCTTCATATTCTTCTTCCTTGACCTCCTCCATAGGTGGGAGAAGGGTTTCCCCTCTGGTCCTTGGCCTCCATGGCGTGGGAGGGGCGAGAGCCCCTCCGAGATTGGATCAGTCTCTCTGTTTCTGCGCTCCCAGATTCTACCCTTTCACCGTTTCTTATATTCCTGGAGATCCGTAACTCCGATTGGGCTGAAATTTTAACATGGTCTCTATCCGGATATTAGATTTCTTGCGGCGAAAGAAGGGCATCAACCTCCTTATGGGGTGGCCACGAGGGTCAGGGGCGCGCCCCCTACCTCGTGCCTCCCTCGGGCACCGTCTCGCGTGGATTTTTCTTCCCAAAAATCATATATATTCCCAAAAAAATCTCCGTCAATTTTTATCCCGTTTGGACTCCGTTTGATATGGATATTTTGCGAAACAAAAAACATGCAACAAACAGGAACTGGCACTAGGCACTGGATCAATATGTTAGTCCCAAAAATAGTCTAAAAAGTTGCCAAAAGTATATGAAAGTTATAGAATATTGGCATGGAACAATCAAAAATTATAGATACGACGGAGACGTATCAGCATCCCCAAGCTTAATTCCTGCTCGTCCTCGAGTAGGTAAATGATAAAAAAGATAATTTTTGATGTGGAATGCTACCTAGCATAATCTTGATCATGTATCTAATCATGGAATGAATATTAAGACATGAGTAAGTCAAAGCAATAGTCTATCATTTGACATAAAAACAATAATACTTCAAGCCAACTAATAAAGCAATCATCTCTTTTCAAAATAACATGGTCAAAGAAAGTTATCCCTATAAAATCATATAGTCTGGCTATGCTCCATCTTCACCACATAAAATATTCACATCATGCACAACCCCGATGACAAGCCAAGCAATTGTTTCATACTTTTGATGTTCTCAAACCTTTTCAACTTTCACGCAATACATGAGCGTGAGCCATGGACATAGCACTATAGGTGGAATAGAATATGATGGTGGAGAAGACAAAAAGGAGGAGATAGTCTCACATCAACTAGGCATATCAACGGGCTATGGAGATGCCCATCAATAGATATCAATGTGAGTGAGTAGGGATTGCCATGCAAAGGATGCACTAAGAGCTATAAGTGTATGAAAGCTCAGACTGAAAACTAAGTGGGTGTGCATCCAACTTGCTTGCTCATGAAGACCTCAGGCGTTTGAGGAAGCCCATCATCGGAATATACAAGCCAAGTTCTATAATGAAAATTCCCACTAGTATATGAAAGTGATAACTCAAGAGACTCTCTATATGAAGAACATGGTGCTACTCTGAAGCACAAGTGTGGTAAAAGGATAGTAACATTGCCCCTTCTCTCTTTTTCTTTCATTTTTTTATTTTTTTTGGCCTTCTCTTTTTTGGCCTTTCTCTTTTTTATATTTTTTCGTCCGGAGTCTCATCCCGTCTTGTGGGGGAATCATAGTCTGCATCATCCTTTCCTCACTGGGGCAATGCTCTAATAATGATGATCATCACACTTTTATTTACTTACAACTCGATACTAGAACAAAGATATTGTTGGGTTTCGTAGTAATTTCAAAAAATTTCCTACGCACACGCAAGATCATGTGATGCATGGCAACGAGAAGGGAGAGTGTTGTCTACGTACCCACGCAGACCGACTGCGGAAGCGTTGACGCAACGTAGAGGAAGTAGTCGTACGTCTTCACGATCCAACCGATCAAGCACCGAAACTACGACACCTCCGAGTTCGAGCACACGTTCAGCTCGATGACGATCCCCGGACTCCGATCCAGCAAAGTGTCGGGGAAGAGTTCCGTTAGCACGACGGCGTGGTGACGATCTTGATGTACTACGGCAGCAGGGCTTCGCCTAAACTCCGCTACAGTATTATCGAGGAATATGGTGGCTGGGGGCACCGCACACGGCTAAGGAATAGATCGCGTGGATCAACTTGTGTGTTTCTAGGGTGCCTCTGCCTCAGTATATAAAGGACTAGAGGGGGGGAGGCTGGCCGGCCATAGGAGGCGCGCCAGGAGAGTCCTACTCCCTCTGGGAGTAGGATTCCCCCCCCCCCCAATCCTAGTTGGAATAGGATTCGCGGAGGGGGAAAGAGAGAGAGGGGGCCGGCCACCTCTCCTAGTCCTAATAGGACTAGGGGAAGGGGGGAGGCGCACAACCACCTTGGGCTTCCCCTTTCTCCTTTCCACTAAAGCCCACTAAGGCCCATATAGCTCCCGGGGGGTTCCGGTAACCTCCCGGTACTCCGGTAAAATCCCGATTTCACTCGGAACACTTCCGATATCCAAAAATAGGCTTCCAATATATCAATCTTTATGTCTCGACCATTTCGAGACTCCTCGTCATGTCCGTGATCACATCCGGGACTCCGAACAACCTTCGGTACATCAAAATGCATAAACTCATAATATAACTGTCATCGTAACCTTAAGTGTGCGGACCCTACGGGTTCGAGAACAATGTAGACATGACCGAGACATGTCTCCGGTCAATAACCAATAGCGGGACCTGGATGCCCATATTGGCTCCTACATATTCTACGAAGATCTTTATCGGTCAGACCGCATAACAACATACGTTGTTCCCTTTGTCATCGGTATGTTACTTGCCCGAGATTCGATCGTAGGTATCCAATACCTAGTTCAATCTCGTTACCGGCAAGTCTCTTTACTCGTTCTGTAATACATCATTCCGCAACTAACTCATTTAGTTGCAATGCTTGCAAGGCTTAAGTGATGTGCATTACCGAGAGGGCCCAGAGATACCTCTCCGACAATCGGAGTGACAAATCCTAATCTCGAAATATGCCAACCCAACATCTACCTTTGGAGACACCTGTAATGCTCCTTTATAATCACCCAGTTACGTTGTGACGTTTGGTAGCACCCAAAGTGTTCCTCCGGCAAACGGGAGTTGCATAATCTCATAGTCATAGGAACATGTATAAGTCATGAAGAAAGCAATAGCAACATACTAAACGATCGGGTGCTAAGCTAATGGAATGGGTCATGTCAATCAGATCATTCAACTAATGATGTGACCTCGTTAATCAAATAACAACTCTTTGTTCATGGTTAGGAAACATAACCATCTTTGATTAACGAGCTAGTCAAGTAGAGGCATACTAGTGACACTCTGTTTGTCTATGTATTCACACATGTATTATGTTTCCGGTTAATACAATTCTAGCATGAATAATAAACATTTATCATGATATAAGGAAATAAATAATAACTTTATTATTGCCTCTAGGGCATATTTCCTTCAGTCTCCCACTTGCACTAGAGTCAATAATCTAGTTAACATCGCCATGTGATTTAACAGCAATAGTTCACATCACCATGTGATTAACACCCATAGTTCACATCGTTATGTGATAAACACCCAAAGGGTTTACTAGAGTCAATAATCTAGTTCACATCGCTATGTGATTAACACCCAAAGAGTACTAAGGTGTGATCATGTTTTGCTTGTGAGATAATTTTAGTCAACGGGTCTGTCTCATTCAGATCCATAAGTATTTTGCGAATTTCTATGTCAACAATGCTATGCACGGAGCTACTCTAGCTTATTGCTCCCACTTTCAATATGTATCTAGATCGAGACTTAGAGTCATCTAGATTAGTGTCAAAACTTGCATCGGCGTAACCCTTTACGACGAACCTTTTTTTCACTTCCATAATCGAGAAACATATCCTTATTCCACTAAGGATAATTTTGACCGCTGTCCAGTGATCTACTCCTAGATCACTATCGTAGTCCTTTGCCAAACTCAGTGGTAGGGCATACAATAGATCTGGTACACAGCATGGCATACTTTATAGAACCTATGACTGAGGCATAGGGAATGACTCTCATTCTCTTTCTATCTTCTACCGTGGTCGGGCTTTGAGTCTTACTCAACTTCACACCTTGTAATACAGGCAAGAACTTTTTCTTTGACTGCTCCATTCTTGAACTACTTCAAAATCTTGTCAAGGTATGTACTCATTTAAAAAACTTATCAAGCGTCTTGATCTATCTCTATAGATCTTGAAGCTCAATATGTAAGCAGCTTCACCGAAGTCTTTCTTTTGAAAAACTCCTTTCAAACACTCCTTTATGCTTTACAGAATAATTCTACATTATTTCCGATCAACAATATGTCATTCACATATACTTATCAGAAATGCTGTAGTGCTCCCACTCACTTTCTTGTAAATACAGGCTTCACCGCAAGTCTGTATAAAACTATATGTCTTGATCAACTTATCAAAACGTATATTCCAACTCTGAGATTCTTGCACCAGTCCATAGATGGATCGCTGGAGCTTGCATATTTAGTTAACACCTTTAGGATCGACAAAACCTTCTAGTTGCATCGTATACAACTCTTCTTTAGTAAATCCATTAAGGAATGCAGTTTTGTTTATCCATTTGCCAGATTTCATAAAATGCGGCAATTGCTAACATGATTCGGACAGACTTAAGCATAGATACGAGTGAGAAAATCTCATCGTAGTCAACACCTTGAACTTGTCGAAAACCTTTTTGCGGCAATTCTAGCTTTGTAGATAGTAACACTACTATCAGCGTCCGTCTTCCTCTTGAAGATCCATTTATTCTCAATTGCTTGCCGATCAGTGGGCAAGTCAACCAAAGTCCATACTTTGTTCTCATACATGGATCATATCTCAGATTTCATGGCCTCAAACCATTTCGCGGAATCTGGGCTCATCATCGCTTCTTCATAGTTCGTAGGTTCATCATGATCTAGTAGCATGACTTCCAGAACAGGATTACCGTACCACTCTGGCGCGGATCTTACTCTGGTTGATCTACGAGGTTCAGTAGTATCTTGTTCTGAAGTTTCACGATCATCATCATTAGCTTCCTCACTAATTGGTGTAGGTGTCTCAGAAACCGGTTTCTGTGATGTACTACTTTCCAATAAGGGAGGAGGTACAGTTACCTCATCAAGTTCTACTTTCCTCCCACTCACTTCTTTCGAGAGAAACTCCTTCTCCAGAAAGTTTCCGAATTTAGCAACAAAATTCTTGCCTTCGGATCTGTGATAGAAGGTGTACCCAACAATCTCCTTTGGGTATCCTATGAAGACATATTTCTCCGATTTGGGTTTGAGCTTATCAGGTTGAAACTTTTTCAAATAAGCATTGCAACCTCAAACTTTAAGAAACGATAGCTTAGGTTTCTTGCTAAACCATAGTTCATACGGTGTCGTCTCAACGGATTTAGATGGTGCCCTATTTAATGTGAATGCAGCTGTCTCTAATGCATAACCCCAAAACGATAGTGGTAGATTGGTAAGATACATCATAGATTGCACTATATCCAATAAAGTACGGTTATGATGTTCGGACACACCATTACATTGTGGTGTTCCAGGTGGCATGAGTAGTGAAACTATTTCACATTGTTTTTAACTGAAGGCCAAACTCGTAACTCAAATACTCTTCTCTACGATCAGATCGTAGAAACTTTATTTTCTTGTTACGATGATTTTTCACTTCACTCTGAAATTCTTTGAACTTTTCAAATGTTTCAGACTTATGTTTCATCAAGTAGATATACTCATATCTGCTCAAATCATCTGTGAAGATCAGAAAATAATGATACTTGTCGCGAGCCTCAATATTCATCGGACCATATACATCAGTATGTATGATTTTCAGCAAATCCATTGCTCGCTCCATTGTTCCGAAGAACAGAGTCTTAGTCATCTTGCCCATGAGGCATGGTTCGCAAGCATCAAGTGATTCCAAGAGCCCATCAGCATGGAGTTTATTCATGCGCTTTACACCAATATGACCTAAACGATAGTGCTACAAATAAGTTGCACTATCATTATTAACTTTGCATCTTTTGGTTTCAATATTATGATTATGTGTATCACTACAATCGATATCCAACGAACTATTTTCATTGGGTGTGTAACCATATAAGGTTTTATTCATATAAACAGAACAACAATTTATTCTCTTACTTAAATGAATAACCGTATTACAATAAACATGATCAAATCATATTCATGCTCAACGCAAACACCAAATAACACTTATTTAGGTTCAACACTAATCTCGAAATTATAGGGAGTGTGCGATGATGATCATATCAATCTTGGAACCACTTCCAACACACATCGTCACTTCACCCTTAACTAGTCTCTGTTTATTCTGCAACTCCTGTTTCGAGTTACTAATCATAGCAACTGAACTAGTATCAAATACTGAGGGTTTGCTATAAACACTAGTAAAGTACACACCAATAACATGTATATCAAATATACTTATGTTCAGTTTGCCATCCTTCTTATCCGCCAATCACTTGGGGTAGTTCCGCTTCCAGTGACCAATCCCTTTGCAGTAGAAGCACTTAGTCTCAGGCTTAGGACCAGACTTGGGCTTCTTCACTTGAGCAGCAACTTGCTTGCTGTTTTTCTTGAAGTTCCCCTTCTTCCCTCTGCCCTTTTCTTGAAACTAGTGATTTTGTCAACCATCAACACTTGATGTTTTTCTTGATTTCTACCTTCTTTGATTTCAGCATCACGAAAAGCTTGGGAGTTGTTTCCGTTATCCCTTGCATATTATAGTTCATCACGAAGTTCTACTAACTTGGTGATGGTGACTAGAGAATTCTGTCAATCACTATCTTATCTGGAAGATTAACTCCCACTTGATTCAAGCGATTGTAGTACCCAGACAATCTGAGCACATGCTCACTAGTTGAGCGATTCTCCTCCATCTTTTAGCTATAGAACTTGTTGGAGACTTCATATCTCTCAACTCGGGTATTTGCTTGAAATATTAACTTCAACTCCTGGAACATCTCATATGGTCCATGACGTTCAAAACGTCTTTGAAGTCCCGATTCTAATCCGTTAAGCATGGTGCACTTAAACTATCAAGTAGTCATCATATTGAGCTAGCCAAACGTTCATAACGTCTGCATCTGCTCCTGCAATAGGTCTGTCACCTAGCGATGCATCAAGGACATAATTCTTCTGTGCAGCAATGAGGATAAACCTCAGATCACGGATCCAATCCGCATCATTGCTACTAACATCTTTCAACAAAATTTTCTCTAGGAACATATCAAAATAAACATATGAAAGCAACAACGCGAGCTATTGATCTACAACATGATTTGCAAAATACTACCAGGACTAAGTTCATGATAAATTTAAGTTCAATTTAATCATATTACTTAAGAACTCCCACTTAGATAGACATCCCTCTAATCCTCTAAGTGATCACGTGATCCAAATCAACTAATCCATGTCCGATCATCACGTGAGATGGAGTAGTTTCATTGGTGAACATCATTATGTTGATCATATCTACTATATGATTCACGCTCGACCTTTCGGTCTCCGTGTTCCGAGGCCATATCTGTATATGCTTGGCTCGTCAAGTATAACCTGAGTATTCCGCGTGTGCAACTGTTTTGCACCCATTGTATTTGAACGTAGAGCCTATCACACCCGATCATCACGTGGTGTCTCAGCACGAAGAACTTTCACAACGGTGCATACTCAGGGAGAACACTTCTTGATAATTAGTGAGAGATCATCTTATAATGCTACCGTCAATCAAAGCAAGAATAAGATGTATAAAAGATAAACATCATATGCAATCAAAATATGTGACACGATATGGCCATCATCATCTTGCGCCTTTGATCTCCATCTTCAAAGTACTGTCATGATCTCTATCGTCACCGGCATGACACCATGATCTCCATCATCTTGATCTATATCAATGTGTCGTCACACGGTCGTCTCGCCAACTATTGCTCTTGCAACTATTGCTATCGCATAGCGATAAAGTAAAGCAATTATTTGGCGCTTGCATCTTATGCAATAAAGAGACAACCATAAGGCTTTTGCCAGTTGCCGATAACTTTAACAAAACATGATCATCTCATACAACAACTTATATCTCATCACGTTTTGACCATATCACATCACAACATGCCCTGCAAAAACAAGTTAGACGTCCTCTACTTTGTTGTTGCAAGTTTTACACGGCTGCTACGGGCTTAAGCAAGAACCAATCTCACCTACGCATCAAAACCACAACGATAGTTTGTCAAATAGACTCCGTTTTAACCTTCGCAAGGACCTGGCGTAGCCACACTTGGTTCAACTAAAGTTGGAGAGACAGTCGCCCACAAGCCACCTATGTGCAAAGCACGTCGGGGGAACCGGTCTCGCGTAAGCGTACGCGTAATGTTGGTCCGGGTCGTCTCGTCCAACAATGCCGCCGAACCAAAGTATGACATGCTGGTAGGTAGTATGACTTATATCGCCCACAACTCACTTGTGTTCTACTCGTGCATATAACATCAACATAAATAACCTAGGCTCTGATACCACTGTTGGGTTTCGTAGTAATTTCAAAAAATTTCCTACGCACACGCAAGATCATGTGATGCATGGCAATGAGAAGGGAGAGTGTTGTCTACGTACCCACGCAGACCGACTGTGGAAGCGTTGACGCAACGTAGAGGAAGTAGTCGTACGTCTTCACGATCCAACCGATCAAGCACCGAAACTACGGCACCTCCGAGTTCGAGCACACGTTCAGCTCGATGACGATCCCCGGACTCCGATCCAGCAAAGTGTCGGGGAAGAGTTCCGTTAGCACGACGGCGTGGTGACGATCTTGATGTACTACGGCAGCAGGGCTTCGCCTAAACTCCGCTACAGTATTATCGAGGAATATGGTGGCTGGGGGCACCGCACACGGCTAAGGAATAGATCGCGTGGATCAACTTGTGTGTTTCTGGGGTGCCTCTGCCTCAGTATATAAAGGACTAGAGGGGGGGAGGCTGGCCGGCCATAGGAGGCGCGCCAGGAGAGTCCTACTCCCTCTGGGAGTAGGATTCCCCCCCCCCAATCCTAGTTGGAATAGGATTCGCGGAGGGGGGAAAGAGAGAGGGGGGGCCGGCCACCTCTCCTAGTCCTAATAGGACTAGGGGAAGGGGGGAGGCGCACAGCCACCTTGGGCTTCCCCTTTCTCCTTTCCACTAAAGCCCACTAAGGCCCATATAGCTCCCGGGGGGTTCCGGTAACCTCCCGGTACTCCGGTAAAATCCCGATTTCACCCGGAACACTTCCGATATCCAAACATAGGCTTCCAATATATCAATCTTTATGTCTCGACCATTTCGAGACTCCTCTTCATGTCCGTGATCACATCCGGGACTCCGAACAACCTTCGGTACATCAAAATGCATAAACTCATAATATAACTGTCATCGTAACCTTAAGTGTGCGGACCCTACGGGTTCGAGAACAATGTAGACATGACCGAGACACGTCTTCGGTCAATAACCAATAGCGGGACCTGGATGCCCATATTGGCTCCTACATATTCTACGAAGATCTTTATCGGTCAGACCGCATAACAACATACGTTGTTCCCTTTGTCATCGGTATGTTACTTGCCCGAGATTCGATCGTCGGTATCCAATACCTAGTTCAATCTCGTTACCGGCAAGTCTCTTTACTCGTTCCGTAATACATCATCCCGCAACTAACTCATTAGTTGCAATGCTTGCAAGGCTTAAGTGATGTACATTACCGAGAGGGCCCAGAGGATACCTCTCCAACAATCGGAGTGACAAATCCTAATCTCGAAATACGCCAACCCAACATCTACCTTTGGAGACACCTGTAATGCTCCTTTATAATCACCCAGTTACGTTGTGACGTTTGGTAGCACCCAAAGTGTTCCTCCGGCAAACGGGAGTTGCATAATCTCATAGTCATAGGAACATGTATAAGTCATGAAGAAAGCAATAGCAACATACTAAACGATCGGGTGCTAAGCTAATGGAATGGGTCATGTCAATCAGATCATTCAACTAATGATGTGACCTCGTTAATCAAATAACAACTCTTTGTTCATGGTTAGGAAACATAACCATCTTTGATTAACGAGCTAGTCAAGTAGAGGCATACTAGTGACACTCTGTTTGTCTATGTATTCACACATGTATTATGTTTTCGGTTAATACAATTCTAGCATGAATAATAAACATTTATCATGATATAAGGAAATAAATAATAACTTTATTATTGCCTCTAGGGCATATTTCCTTCAGATATGACTCTATATGAATGCCTTCGGCGGTGTACCGGGATGTGCAATGATCTAGCGTAGCAATGACATCAAAAAACGGACAAGCCATGGAAACATCATGCTAGCTATCTTACGATCATGCAAAGCAATATGACAATGAATGCTCAAGTCATGTATATGATGATGATGGAAGTTGCATGGCAATATATCTCGGAATGGCTATGGAAATGCCATGATAGGTAGGTATGGTGGATGTTTTGAGGAAGGTATATGGTGGGTTTATGGTACCGGCGAAAGTTGCGCGGTACTAGAGAGGCTAGCAATGGTGGAAGGGTGAGAGTGAGTATAATCCATGGACTCAACATTAGTCATAAAGAACTCACATACTTATTGTAAAAATCTATTAGTCATCGAAACAAAGTACTACGTGCATGCTCCTGGGGGATAGATTGGTAGGAAAAGACCATCGCTCGTCCCCGACCGCCACTCATAAGGAAGACAATCAATAAATACCTCATGTTCCGACTTCGTTACATAACGGTTCACCATACGTGCATGCTACGAGAATCACAAACCTGAACACAAGTATCTCTACTAATCCACAACTACCCACTAGCATGACTCTAATATCACCATCTTTATATCGCAAAACTATTGCAAGGAATCAAACATATCATATTCAGTGATCTACAAGCTTTATGTAGGATTTTATGACTAACCATGTGAATGACCAATTCCTGTCATCTCTCTAAATAGATATAAGTGAAGCAAGAGAGTTTAATTCTTTCTACAAAAGACATGCCCATGCTCTAACAAATATAAGTGAAGCAAAAGAGCATTCTACAAATGGCGGTTTTCTATGTGAAGAGAAACAGGCAATCCAAACTTCAAATGATACAAGTGAAGCACATGAAGCATTCTATAAAGCCATACTCAAAAGATATAAGTGAAGTGCAATGAGCATTCTATAAATCAACTAAGGACTATCTCATACCATCATGGTGCATAAAAGAAAAATGAAAACTAAATGCAAAAGACGCTCCAAGATTGCACATATCGCATGAACGAAACGAATCCGAAAACATATCGATACTTGTTGAAGAAAGAGGGGATGCCTTCTGGGGCATCCCCAAGCTTAGACACTTGAGTCTCCTTGAA
This sequence comes from Triticum urartu, assembly GCF_003073215.2. Taxonomy (NCBI): domain Eukaryota; kingdom Viridiplantae; phylum Streptophyta; class Magnoliopsida; order Poales; family Poaceae; genus Triticum; species Triticum urartu. The sequence continues at coordinate 461,140,061 of NC_053028.1, forward strand.
TATTTACTTGGGGTGCCTCGGGCATCCCCAAGCTTGAGCTCTTGCCTCTCTTCCTTCTTCTCACATCGAGACCTTCTCGATCATCGAACACTTCATCCACACAAAACTTCAACAGAAAACTCGGTAAGATCCGTTAGTATAATAAAGCAAATCACTACCCTAAGTACTGTTGCAAACCAATTCATATTTTATTTTAGCATTGTATCTACTTTAATATAACATTTTCATGGCTTAATCCACTGATATAAATCGATAGTTTCATCAAAACAAGCAAACTATGCATCAAAAACAGAATCTGTCTAAAACAGAACAGTCTGTAATAATCTGAACATTCACCATACTTCTGATACTTGAACAATTCTGCCAGAATTAGGAAAAAAAAATTGTATACAAAGACGGTGCAAAAAGAATCAGAACCATTTGACGTTCCAGTAAAAAATGTAAAATCGCGCACTACAGACAAAGTTTCTGTCCTGCACCGCACAAACCAACAAGCAAAGTAAACATCCTAAAGGCAAACCTTGGCACATTATTTTTATAATACAATGGAATTTTGCAAGGGGATAATTATTTCTGTTGAAAAGTTTCTATAATCAAGATTCACAGAGTTTCCGTGAGCATGAACAAAGTTCAAGGCTAGCTCCCACTTCAACAATGCTTGTCTCTCTCACTTTCACATTCCTTTTTGAAAAAGTTTTGGGTTCCCATCTTTATTTTTGTTGTTTTTAAACTATATAAAAGCACTCAACAGAAATAAATGACTCTCTAAAACTTCCGGTTTGTCTCCCTAGCAGCGCTTTCTTTAAATCCATTAAACTAGGCATATAGTGCTCAAGTAGTGAATCCACCTGGATCCCAATGTATATCAAAGACAATTTTAATTAACAATGATTTGTAATTTAGTAGTGAGCACAAAGTAACATATATCATGTAACAACGAAGTCTAACTCTATTCCTATGCATCGGCATGTCATAAAAGAACAATTCATGCACATATAGTAAAGGCCAATGCATAGTATAAACAGTTTCTTGCAATTTTATCGTATTGGAAACATAGAGAGGTGGAGATATAGTTCCTCTCTCATAATAATTGCAAGTAGGAGCAGCAAGCACATGCATATTATATCTATCAAAATCAACATGTGTAATAGTAAAAGGCAATCCATCAATATAATCCTTAATAAGTGCAAACTTCTCTGATATAGTATAATCGCTAGAATTCAAAAAGATAATAGGATTATCATGCGTGGGTGCAAGAGCAACAATTTCATGTTTAACATAAAGAACTATAGCAAGTTCATCTCCATAATCATAATTCATATTGGCATCTTGGCCACAAGCATAGCAAGCATCATCAAAAAGGGATATTTCAAGAGAATCAACGAGATCATAACAATCATCATAGCAATCATCCTTCGGTAAGCACGAAGGGAAATTAAACAATGTATGAGTTGAAGAGTTACTCTCATTAGAAGGTTGTCATGGGTAGCTAATCCGCTCTTCCTCCTTTTGTTCTTTGCTCTCCTCCTCATCTTTTTCATCCAATGAGCTCACAATTTCATCAATTTCTTCTTCCATAGACTCCTGCAAAATATTATTCTCTTCTTGGATAGCAGGTAGTCCTCAATATATGGTTCAACATAGGCATTAGAAGCATAATTATCATAGCAATATTTAAGTATGGCAAAAAATTTCAGATTTGTAAAGAGTAGCATCATACTTTTCAATCAAAGAAGCAATTTCGTAAGCACCCTTAAAAGCAACAAATTCTTCAATTTGTTGAACATCATAGTAATTATAAACACCCTTAGCATACGAAGATACGATTCCATTATCACTAAACTCACATTGATAGGGAAGGTGTTTCTTAGGTTTTTCAGAACAACAAGTAAAATCATATATTTCACATAAATTCCAAGCATAGCATTGCAAACGATGAATTTGACACAGTAAAAGTTTCCCTTTTTCAGATATACGGTGTCGCACATAACAAGCATGCTCTAAAGATTTGCCCTCAACTAAGCTAGTTAGGGTTTCAGCACGAGCACATAGGGATCAAAGATGATCCAAGCAATAAGCTTCAGGAGTGTGATAGATTTTGAGTGGTTCTTCAAACATTGGTTCAGTAGGTACAACTAATTTTTTTGGTATTTTGCGTTTCCTACCCATAGCTAAAGATAGAAAACAACTAAGAACAGCAAATAAAAATTACTTAGTGATAAAGCAAACAAGCACACATGAGAATATTCACCCCACGCTATTGCTCCCCGGCAACGGCGCCAGAAAAAGGTCTTGATAACCCACAAGTATAGGGGATCGCAACAGTTATCGATAAGTAAGTGTGTCGAACCCAACGGGAGCTAAAGGTAGAACAAATATTCCCTCAAGTTCTATCGACCACCGATACAACTCTACGCACGCTTGACATTCGCTTTACCTAGAACAAGTACGAAACTAGAAGTATTTTGTAGGTGTTGTTGGATAGGTTTGCAAGATAATAAAGAGCAAGTAAATAAAAAGTAGGGGCTGTTTAGGTAAAGACACAACGAAGTTAGTTTTAGTAAAGAGCTTTTTGTTACGAGAAAGTTATTTGTCCCTAGGCAATCGATAACTAGACCGGTAATCATTATTGTAATTTTATTTGAGGGAGAGGCATAAGATAACATACTTTCTCTACTTGGATCATATGCACTTATGATTGAAACTCTAGCAAGCATCCGCAACTACTAAAGATCATTAAGGTAAAACCCAACCATAGCATTAAGGTATCAAGTCCTCTTTATCCCATACGCAAAAAACCTACTTACTCGGGTATGTGCTTCTGTCACTCACGCCACCCACCATAAGCAAATCATGAACATATTGCAAACTGTCGGTGTCAAAACCGGCAGATCTCGGGTAGGGGGTCCCGAACTATGTGTCTAAGGCAGATGGTAACAGGAAGCAGGGGACACGATGTTTTACCCAGGTTCGGGCCCTCTTGATGGAGGTAATACCCTACGTCCTACTTGATTGTTCTTGATGATATGAGTATTACAAGAGTTGATCTACCACGAGATCGTAGAGGCTAAACCCTAGAAGCTAGCCTATGGTATGATTGTATCTTGTCCTACGGACTAAACCCTCCGGTTTATATAGACACCGGAGAGGGCTAGGGTTACACAGAGTCGGTTACAAGGGAGGAGATCTACACATCCGTATTTCCTAGCTTGCCTTCCACGCCAAGGAGAGTCCCATCCGGACACGGGACGAAGTCTTCAATCTTGTATCTTCATAGTCCAACAGTCCGGCCAAAGGATATAGTCCGGCTGTCCGGAGACCCCCTAATCCAGGACTCCCTCGGTAGCCCCTGAACCAGGCTTCAATGACGATGAGTCCCCCGCACAGTATTGTCTTCGGCATTGCAAGGCGGGTTCCTCCTCCGAATACTCCATAGAAGATTTTGAACACCAAATAGTGTCCGGCTCTGCAAAACAAGTTCCCCATACTACCGCAGAGAGAATAATATTTGCAAAAATCTAATCTGCTGACGTGTTTTGACAGCACGACATTACGTCATGGCCCGATCATTATTTAAACCGTTTTTCTCAACCAGCACCGCACATATCGCGAGGCTGTTTTCTTGACACATCCTATCGAAGCAGAGATCGTGTCCCCTTATTAGAGGATTCTCATCAATACGGACATGGGTAACCCACTCGTGCCCGTTGGTATGGCTCCTCGATTTTAGGCGATCCCTAAAACGTCCGCGAGGAGGACGCCTGACATCCACCCTTTTTATAAAGAGGCCAAGACCTGTCCCTTTTTCCTCTCGCGCTCAATCGAATCCTTCCCCCACCTCGAGTTCCAACTCCCCAGGCTCAGGTCAGGCGCTTCGGACCTTCAACCATGTCTGGATCCAACCTCCAAGGTCGGTGGATGCCTTCCTCTGTCACAGAGGAGGACATCAAGAAGCTGAGAGAGGCCAGATATCTGACCGCCGAAATCTCGCATAGGCTGCCCGCCCGAGGGCAGGTCATCCCCACTCCCGAACCCAACAAGAGTGTTGTGTTTGTCTCTCACTTCCTCCGAGGACTAGGCCTCGCTCTAGATCCCTTTGTTAGGGGACCCATGTTCTATTATGGGCTGGATTTCCACGATCTTGCCCCGGATTCCCTCCTTCACATCTCGTCGTTCATCGTCGTATGTGAGGCCTTCCTCCGCACTACCCCTCACTTCAGCCTGTGGCTCAAGACCTTCAATATGAAGCCGAAGATGATCGAGAGGCGGCACGTAGAGTGCGGAGGTGCCGTAATAAGCAAAAGTGCTAATGCTCCATGGCCAGAGGGTTCCTTCCCAGAGGTATCCAGTTTGTGGCAGCGTGAGTGGTTTTATATCACAGCTGCCTGATAACCCACAAGTATAGGGGATCGCAACAGTTTTTGATAAGTAAGAGTGTCGAACCCAACGAGGAGCTAAAGGTAGAACAAATATTCCCTCAAGTTCTATCGACCACCGATACAACTCTATGCACGCTTGACGTTCGCTTTACCTAGAACAAGTATGAAACTAGAAGCACTTTGTAGGTGTTGTTGGATAGGTTTGCAAGATAATAAAGAGTATGTAAATAAAAAGTAGGGGCTGTTTAAGTAAAGAAACAATAAAGTAAATATAGCGAGTGTGGAAAAGTGGTGATAGGAGTTGCGAAATTGCCCCTTAAGCAATTGACTACTTCACTAGACCGATAGCAAGTATTATGTGGGAGAGGCCACTACTAGCATGTCATCCCTGACTTGGAATTCTATGCACTTATGATTGGAACTATTAGCAAGCATCCGCAACTACTAATGTTCATTAAGGTAAAACCCAACCATAGCATTAAGATATATTGGTCCCCCTTCAATCCCGTATGCATCAATTTCTATGCTAGGTTGAAGCTTCTGTCACTCTTGCCCTCCAATACATAGTCCTATCAACATACAACTAACCCTAGGGTGTGATCCATGCGCGCAATCATATGATGGGCACCAAAGGACAGCAACATAACCACAAGCAAATTAAATCAATCATAGCAATTCATCAACCACCGATAGGACAACGAAAATCTACTCAGACATCATAGGATGGCAACACATCATTGGATAATAATATGAAGCATAAAGCACCATGTTCAAGTAGAGGGTACAACGGGTTGAGGGAGAGTGGACCGCTGTAGATAGAGGGGGGAAGGTGATGGAGATGTTGGTGAAGATGGCGGAGGTGTTGGTGTAGATCACGGTGATGATGATGGCCCCCGGTGGCACTCCGGTGCCACCGAAAGCGAGGGGGAGAGAGCCCCCCTCCTCCTTCTTCTTCCTTGACCTCCTCCCTAGATTGGAGAAGGGTTTCCCCTCTGGTCCATGGCCTCCATGGCGTGGGAGGGGCGAGAGCCCCTCCGAGATTGGATCTGTTTCTCTTTGTTTCTGCGTTCTCTCCTGGCTCTGTTTCACCGTTTCGTATATATATGGAGATCCGTAACTTCGATTGGCCTGAAACCTTCGCCATGATTTTTTTCCGAATATTAGCTTTCTTGCGGCAAAAGAAGAGCGTCAACCGCCTTACGATGGGCTCACGAGGGTAGGGGGTGCGCCCTAAGGGGGGGCGCGCCCCCCTGCCTCGTGACCACCTCGGGCACTGGTTCGTGTTGATTTTCCTTCTGAATTTTCCATATTTTCCAAAAATAAGCTCCGCCCATTTTTATCCTGTTTGGACTCCATTTGATATGGATATTCTGCGAAACCAAAAACATGCAACAGACAGGAACTGGCACTGGGCACTGGATCAATATGCTAGTCCCAAAAATAATATAAAAAGTTGCCAAAAAGTATATGAAAGTTGAATAATATTGGCATGGAACAATCAAAAATTATAGATACGACGGAGACGTATCAGCATCCCCAAGCTTAATTCCTGCTCGTCCTCGAGTAGGTAAATGATAAAAAAGATAATTTTTGATGTGGAATGCTACCTAGCATAATCTTGGTCATATGTCTAATCATGGCATGAATATTAAGACATGAGTGATTCAAAGCAATAGTCTATCCTTTGACATTAAGACAATAATACTTCAAGCATACTAATAATGCAATCATGTATTTTCAAAATAACATGGCCAAAGAAAGTTATCCCTACAAAATCATATAGTCTGGCTATGCTCCATCTTCACCGCACAAAATATTCACATCATGCATAACCCTGATGACAAGCCAAGCAATTGTTTCATACTTTTGATGTTCTCAAACCTTTTCAACTTTCACGCAATACATGAGCGTGAGCCATGGACATAGCACTATAGGTGGAATAGAATGGTGGTTGTGGAGAAGACAAAAAGGAGAAGATAGTCTCACATCAACTAGGTGTATCAACGGGCTATGGAGATGCCCATCAATAGATATCAATGTGAGTGAGTAGGGATTGCCATGCAACGGATGCACTAGAGCTATAAGTGTATGAAAGCTGAAACTGAAACTAAGTGGGTGTGCATCCAACTTGCTTGCTCATGAAGACCTCATGCATTTGAGGAAGCCCGTCATCGGAATATACAAGCCAAGTTCTATAATGAACATTCCCACTAGTATATGAAAGTGATAACTCAAGAGACTCTCTATATGAAGAACACGGTGCTACTTTGAAGCACAAGTGTGGTAAAAGGATAGTAACATTGCCCCCCCCCTTTTGGCCTTTCTCTTTTTTTGGCCTTTCTCTTTCTTTGGCCTTTCTTTTTTTTATTTGGCCTTTCTCTTTTTTTTGGACAATGCTCTATTGAATGATGATCATCACACTTTTATTTACTTACAACTCAATGTCTAGAACAAAGTATGACTCTATATGGATGCCTCCAGCGGTGTACCAGGATGTGCAATGATCTAGCGTACCAATGACAAAAAAAACGGACAAGCCATGAAAACATCATGCTAGCTATCTTACGATCATGCAAAGCAATATGACAATGAATGCTCAAGTCATGTATATGATGATGATGGAAGTTGCATGGCAATATATCTCGGAATGGCTATGGAAATGCCATGATAGGTAGGTATGGTAGCTGTTTTGAGGAAGGTATATGGTGGGTTTATGGTACCGGCGAAAGTTGCGCGGTACTAGAGAGGCTAGCAATGGTGGAAGGGTGAGAGTGTGTATAATCCATGCACTCAACATTAGTCATAAAGAACTCACATACTTATTGCAAAAATCTATTAGTTATCGAAACAAAGTACTGCGCGTATGCTCCTAGGGGGATAGATTGGTAGGAAAAGACCATCGCTCGTCCCCGACCGCCACTCATAAGGAAGACAATCAATAAATAAATCATGCTCCGACTTCAGCACATAATGGTTCACCATACGTGCATGCTATGGGAATCACAAACTTCAACACAAGTATTTCTACAATCCACAACTACCCACTAGCATGACTCTAATATCACCATCTTTATATCGCAAAACTATGGCAAAGAATCAAACATATAATATTCAGCGATCTACAAGTTTATGTACGATTTTATGACTAACCATGTGAATGACCAGTTCCTGTCATCTCTCTAAATAGATATAAGTGAAGCAAGAGAGTTTATTCTTTCTACAAAAGATATGCCCACGCTCTAACAAGTATAAGTGAAGTATAAGAGCATTCTACAAATGGAGGTTGTCTATGTAAAGAGAAACAGACAATCCAAACTTCAAATGATATAAGTGAAGCACATGAAGCATTCTATACAGCCATACTCAAAAGATATAAGTGAAGTGCAATGAGCATTCTATAAATCAACCAAGGACTATATCATACCAGCATGGTGCATAAAAAGAAAAATAAAAACCTAAATGCGAAAGACACTCCATGATTGCACATATCGCATGAACAAAACGAATCCGAAAACATACCGATATTTGTTGAAGAAAGAGGGGATGCCTCCCCAGCATCCCCAAGCTTAGACGCTTGAGTCTCCTTGAATATTTACTTGGGGTGCCTCGGGCATCCCCAAGCTTGAGCTCTTGCCTCTCTTCCTTCTTCTCACATCAAAACCTTCTCAAACATCGAACACTTCATCCACACAAAACTTCAACAGAAAACTCGGTAAGATCAGTTAGTATAATAAAGCAAATCACTACTATAAGTACTGTTGAAAACCAATTCATATTTTGTTTCTGCATTGTGTCTACTGTAATATAACTTTTTCATGGCTTAATCCACTGATATAAATTGATAGGTTCTTCAAAAACAAGCAAACTATGCATCAAAAACAGAATCTGTCTAAAACAGAACAGTATGTAATAATATGAACATTCACCATATTATGATACTTGAAAAATTCTACCAAAATTAGGAAAACTAAACAATTTGTATAGGAAGACACTGCAAAAAGAATCAGAACCATTTAACATTCCATCTAAAAACGTAAAATCGCGCACTACAGTCAAAGTTTCTGTCCTGCACCGTACAAACCATCAAGCAAATGTAAACATCCTAAAGGCAAACCTTGGCACATTATTTTTATAATACAATGGAATTGTACAAGGGGATAATTATTTTTTTTGAAAAGTTTCTGTAATCAAGATTCACAACGTTTCCGTGAGCATGAACAAAGTTCAAGGCTAGCTCCCACTTTAACAATGCTTGTCTTTCTCACTTTCGCTTTCCTTTTTGAAAAAGTTTTGGGTTCCCCTCTTTATTTTTGTTGTTTTTAAACTATATAAAAGCACTCAAAAGAAATAAATGACTCTCTAAAACTTCCGGGTTGTCTCCCTGGCAGCGCTTTCTTTAAAGCCATTAAGCTAGGCAGAGAGTGCTCAAGTAGTGAATCCACCCGGATCCCAAGGTATATCAAAGACAATTTTAATTAACAATGATTTGTAATTTAGTAGTGAGCACAAGGTAACATATATCATGTAATGACGAAGTCTAACTCTCTTCCTATGCATCGGCATGTCATAAAAGAACAATTCATGCACTCATAGTAAAGGCCAATGCATAGTATAAACAGTTTCTTGCAATTTTATCGTATTGGAAACATAGAGAGGTGGAGATATAGTTCCTCTCTCATAATAATTGCAAGTAGGAGCAGCAAGCACATGCATATTGTATTCATAAAAATCATCATGTGCAACAGAAAAAGGCAACCCATCAATATAATCCTTAACAAGTGCAAACTTCTCCGATATAGTGTAGTTTGGAGAATTCAAAAAGATAATAGGACTATCATGTGTGGGTGCATGTCGGTGGGAACGACACCTATGGGATCACAAGAATCCCTACTACGGTTGCGGGGCGCGGGGTCGTGAGAAGAGCGGATCAAACAGATAGCACACGGTTCGTTTATCCTGGTTCGGGCCGCGAGGATGCGTAAAACCCTACTCCTGCTTTGGTGGATTGTATATTTGTGTTCTTGAGCTAGCTATGGGGCGTGAGGAGCTCCAAAAAGCCGAATCCTCTTCCTGGTCGCCTTGGGCCTCCTTTTATAGGAAAGGGGTTGCCACAGTGGCACACAGGAGGTGGAAAGGGTACAGTGATGCGAGGTTATCCCTCGCATTACATGACCAGGCGCATTTAATGTGTCTTGCCCAGGTGTCCTTGCTTTATCGGGGACGGGGGAGAGCCCTGTCTCGTGGTGGGTCTCCACGAAGATCCGCATGCCGCCACGCAGGTGCCTGCCCAGCTGGTTGGGTCGGCAGCTGCATGCGAACGGCGGTGGAGGTTTGACTGGCGTGGGCCTGATGGTGGCCCTACGGGTGTTCTTGGCAAGGGCCTTGCCGGGGCCCCGGCAAGGGTCTTGCCGTGGCGCCTGCTGTCATCCCCGGCAAGGCTCTTGCCGGGGGCCTTGTGGTCCTCCTTGGCTGGGATCCCGCCAAGGATCATCATCTTCAAAAGGGTGTATCTGATCTTGAATGTCTTCACAAAGATCCGCATGCCACCACGGGGATGTCTCCCGAATCCTTGCCCCATGGGGGCAGTGGACTCAAGGGTGACTCACTCCGTAGGTGTGGGGCGAGCTGCCACGGCAAGGGTCTTGTCGGGTTTGCTAAAACCGCCTCCCGGCAAGGATCTTGCCGGGGGGAGTCCGCTTCGTCTCCTTTGCTCTTTGTGGGCTTGGTCTTGGCGTCGTTCTGCTTCTCTCGAGCTTCGGCCTTACCTTGGCTCACCTCCCTTACCTTGCTCAGTGTGGTGGTGCCCGTGGCTCAGACTGCCCGTGCATAGTTATAGGGGTAAAAAAAGCGTACCCCTCTTTTTGTACACCAAGAGGAGCCCCGGGGCCTGGGCCACACGTAAGCGCAATCGCGTCGTTGGGCTAGGCCCAAAAACGGTGCGCGGGCAGGCGGGGCGGTTTTTACCGCGGTAAGTCTCTTCGCATGTTGCGCTTCCCATGCTTCCCGTGCGTGGCACGGCGTGGGGAGTCGTGTGTGACGTGGGCGGCATGCGTGGTGTTGCTTCCCGCGGGCATGCGTCACATCACAGTAAAGGGGGCGGTTCGCGCCTTCCCCATAAGAAGGAATAACCGTGGGCGCGCTGCTCACTTTCTCCTCTTCCCTCGTGCCTTTTCCAATCTCAGAGCCGCCGTTTCCTCTCTTCCTTCCTAAGCTTCCGCCGTCACCCATCCTCGTTGCTTCGCCATCCCCCTTCCTCAGCCCTCTGAACTTCTTGGTCGCCATGGATCCCAAATTCGCCAAGGGCAAGGGGGTGCCTAAGGGCGCCGGGACGGTGGAGCCGCCGGAGAGCGCGCTGTCGGGGGACCGGACGAAGTCCGCCTTCTTCTTCCCCTCGACGGTTGATGTTCAAGAGCTTCGGGCCTCCTTCAAGCCCCTATGGGGAGTGAAGACGGGGGAGAGGATTCGGGACACCCGGCGACGCGCATCATTCCTGCTGCTTGCACTAATCCTGCCTCAAATCGGTACCCCTTCTTCGTTGATTACTTTTCTTGCGGGTTATGCCCTCCTTTCTCCGATTTCTTCTGCGATGTTATGCGCACCTTCGGCTTTCGCCTCTTGGATTTTACTCCGAATGCGGTGGCATGCATGGCTTTCTTCGCGCATCTTTGCGAAGGCTTTGGCAGGGTGCAGCCCAACACGCCGCTCTTCCGCCATTACTTCTTCCCTCGAATCCAGCCGGGAGGAGCCGTCTCCGGTTGCGTCACCTGGATCCCAAGATCCAAGGGGGCGTACCCGGACGGTGCCGTGAAGGAGTGGTGGGAGGAATGGCGTGGCCGATGGTGCTGGATTGAAGATGAAAACCCGCCGGAATTCTGCAAGGTCCGCCGAGTGCCGCCGGTCCGTGGCAGCGATTGGAGCGATGTCGATGCCGCCGATGGGAGGCTCATCGTCGCCACCAGCAGGATTCTCCAGCTCACCCAGGCCGGACTCACCCTTGAGATGATCGGGGCGGACTTCATTCGCCGCCGGATCGCCCCGTTGCACAACAAGGGGAGGCCAGCTTGGCTCTTTACGAACCCGGCTGACATTATGCGACTCCGCCCTGGCCTCGATCACAACTTCACAGTGCTGGCACATGCCCACTTCTGCCAGCGGCTTTTCCAGCTTGATGTGGGTCGCGACGGCGAGGTCGAGCAGACCGGCAAGGCCACGAGGGCTGCCGCAAAGGTTGGCAAGGCCCTCAAGGGGCCATTTTTCAAGCTGCCAGCGAGGGTGGTCCCATTGTGCAACAATTCGCGTCGGTCCGAGATCATCGCCATGATGCCGGACTGTAATGCGCACGGCCCTGTCCCGAGCTGGGAGGAGCCGAAGGACGAGGATGTGTAGCAATTCTTCGACACCCTGATCGATGTGTACGTCAATGCCGACGCCGAGCGGTGGCTTATCATGGACACCACCCAGGCAGAGCTGGACTACATTGCCACTAGGGCGAGGGAGGCACATCTTGCCATGGAGGCCGGCAGCGCCGGGGCGTGGAGGACAAGGCCGCAACGGCGGCGGGGGAAGAGGAGCTCTCCCGGTGGGCGGCGGCCTCCGGGGAGGTCAGCAGTGCCTACACTGGATCTCCGCTCGTCGAAGACGCGGCCGACGAGTCGTCGGGGGAGGAGGAGGACGTGGCGGCGGGCTCGACGCCAACCAGGGGAAGAGGGCGAGTCCCGCGGCGGGCTGGCTCCGGTGAGCCAGTCCGGCCCGGCAGGGCTGCGCGGCCTCAATTAACCCTGGAGGGGTCTGGGCACCACACGAGGGCCACGGCAGCCAAGAGGCTGACGAAGGCCGCTGAGAAGAAGAAGACAACAGCCCCTTCCTCATCCGGGCGCGCAAAAACCCCGCCGCCTCCTTCGCCTCCTCCGGCAGGCGTTGACTCGGATGATGATGTGGAGCTCCCTTTTGATCTCGGGCCTCTCAGCCAGGAGAGGAAAAGGAAACTGGTGGAAGAGGAGGAGACGGATGACGAGTAAGTTCTCCGTTCCTTACTGTCATTTCCATTTCCTTGAATTGGGTCGCTTGTCTTGATCCATCTTTGCTTCCGCAGGGAGACAGAGACGTTGGCCCAGAGGGTGAAGAGGGCAAGGACCTCAGCGAGCAGTCAGCCCCTGGCTGGGGCTTCAAAGACACCACTGGTGGTGCTGAGCAGCCCGGACAGCAGCCCCCGGCGCAGCCCCCAGCGTAAGTTCGCCACCCTCTTCTTACTCGACATGTGGTAGGCACTCGATGCTATGATGCTGACCTTGCCGGGTTTGCAGGAGGGGAGGGGCAGCAGGAGGAGCCACAGAGGGCTACTCCTAACACACCACCCCCATCGACTACGCCGCCACGGGGGGCATCCCCGGCAAGGACATCAGGCACGGAGCCCACACCCATGGAGGAAGAGGGGAACTTGGGCGCTGGTGGCTCTGCCACGGCGCCAAATGCTGGCGGAGAGGGGACTTCTGCTTCACAGCCTAGCACTGGTGAGTCGTCTGTCCTTCGTCTCTGTTTTTCCCTTATTCTTTTTCTTGGCTTCATCGCTCCCGTTGCTGCCTAGGCCCTCCTTCAACAGACATGGAGGACGTGGACACTGTTGTCGGGGATATTGCTGAGGAGGCCGTGGCGGAGGCCAGCAGGATTGCCGCCGAGGAGGCCGCCAAAGACGCTGACGAGGCCGCCGCCGACGAAGCCGCCAAGGGTGCCACCGGGGACGCCATTGCGGGGCCCGCCAAGGCGACCGGCGAGGCTCCTGTCGAGGGCGCCAGCGGTGGACCTGCCGGTGAGGCCGGCAAGGCCTCCGCCGAGGAAGAGGTGGTGAGTGACCAGCCTCCCTCCTCCTCAACCTCGGGCCCCGGCAGATATCTGAAGGTGGGCGACGATCTCTTCGCCCACCTCCCAGGGGCGTCAAGTCGGGCGCCCACCGAATGGGAAGTTCTTGACGGCGAGGTGCTTGCCGCCATCGGGCTCGAGGTGGTTGATGAGCCTGGCGTTGGTGGCGATGGTTCTCCAGAAGAGCAGCTTTTCCGTGCCATGGGGGCCAATTTCCAGAAGCTCCAAGTGCTCTACCGTGCTCACCTGGACAAGGTCAAGTCCAGGATGACAATGATGGACAACGCGGAGGTGGACTTCAAGGCGCGCGTTGCCGAGACGCAGACCTGGTTCCACCAGGCTCGCGAGGAGCAGAGGGCCTTTCAGGAGAAATTGGCCGAGCGCGACGTGGAGCTCACCATGAAGATGGCCGACATCGAGAAGGTCCAGGAAAAGGCGGCAAACTTGGCTGCCACGGCCGAGGCCGCCCGGAACCAACTTCAAGCCACCTTGGATTCCCAGGAAGAGGACCTCTCTGCGCGTGAAGTGAAGCTTGCCGCAGCGCTCCATGGCAAGGATGAGGAGCTCGAGGCCCTTGTCGCGCGGCGGACTCGCAAGCTGGAGCAGAGGCACAAGGAGGCACTCCATGCCCAGGCTCTGGCCCATGCCGACAAAGTAAGGGAGTTGGAGGTGGCGTATGACGAGCTGAAGGAGCAGGCCCTCAAGCTGTCCAAAGAGAAGAGCACGCTCAACAACGCCTTGGTGGAGGCGCAAGGAGCGGTCATCAGCAGGGCTGGGGAGCTCTCCGAAGCGCAAAACTCCATCAGAGACCTCAAGCTGAAGCTGGAGGATCTCGAGAAAATGCTGTCGGAGAGCAGGGCTCGGGAGGAGACCTTGACCAGGAGCCTGGAGGAGGAGAAGCAGCTGCGGGCGAACGAGGCCGCCTCCCACCAGGATTATGTGGTGGGCGAGAACAGATGGATCAGCCGTCTGGAGGAGGTCGCCGGCAGGGTCACCTCGCAGTTGGCCACCATGGGGATGCCAAACGTGAGGTACGCCCCTGAGCAAGGCGGGACCGTCAACACCAAGTTGACCCTGTTCTTTGAGGGCGTCCTCGGAGCCTTGGCTTATCTTCACTCCAACAGGACGGCCACGCTGGCCGAGGAGGCCCAGCGACTTTGCCGGAGGGTCGTGACCAAGGTCCTCACCAAGATGGCGTACTGGAATCCGATCTTGACTTCGCGGCCGCGATGAAGAGCTTGCCGGATGGTGCCGACCTCACGATGCTCAAGGAGCGCATCAAGCCCATCACCGACTGCATTGACGAAATCAAGAGGGTGGAAGGCCAGCGCCGGGATTAGGCATCCCGTTCTTCTTCGCCGCTGCGGGTTACCGACCAAGACAAATTTTATCTTTAGTTAGAACCGCAGCTATGATGTGATGTAATATAACTTTGAAGTACTCTTAATTTTCATGCATGTTATTTCCCCGTTCAATTCCTCTTTGTATGCGTGCCCTACATCATTCGGGAAGGCTTGCCGGCATGGAAGCCCGTAGGGGCGTTTTGGGGACGGATCCCCATGTCCGGCCGGGTATGCGTGCTGCCGGACGAGCCACCTTTCCGTTCTGAACGCGGCCGCTCGAACTGTCGATCTTGACTCGAGTCAGAATCGGGGGTGTTGCAGATCACGGAAGGCTACTCTGCCATTCTCGACGCAGCCTCTTGAGCTGTTGAGCGGACTCGAAACAGGGCAAGGGCATTGCCGATCATGGCAGAGCCCCCTGGCGTGCAGGTTTCTCATACAAAGCAAATATCTCCGGGGGGAATAACCTCAAATAAGAAAGGTAGCACAAATAAGGGTTCAGTGTAACTTAGCTTCTGTTTGTGATCGCTCGAGTGTCGATCTTCTGGCCTTCTTTCTTGTTCAAGGGTCACGAAGATGAAGGAGTGCCGAGCTAACTGCTAGAGCCGATTCTCACAACTACGCCCCCTACCTGGTGTCAGGACCCCGATTCCAAGTCACATCGATCTAGCATGTAACACCTCATATCGCTTTGCGGCCTCACGCACGGTATTCCCACGGGTGTCGCCTTACTATGGCCGGGGACCGTTTGCGTCTTTTGGCTCACGTATATGATAGTGTCGCTAGAATCCATATGACAGAGAAGCCGGGCCGACATGGCTAGTCATGAACCCAAAGCGGCACCAACCTATGGGGACAGGCATACATGTATCACAACGAGCATGTCGGTCAGCAGCGTGTGAATCTGGGCTGTAGCACTGGGCTAACAGGACTCCGGGAACCCGGGTTGTAGCAGGCTAGGCAGGACTCCGGATGTCACCGTGTGACATTTCCCCGAAGGGACAGACACAGGAACAAAGTGAAACACATGTCGGCCAGTCAAGTGTCCTGAGCAGTAGTGCTGGGCTAGCAGGACTCCGGTGAACCGGGCTGTAGCGGACTACTATGGCTCATGGAAGCACTAGACTACATTTCCCCATAAGAGAGGCTGCCAAGGATAAACAACTAGATTGTCGGATCCCACACATACCAAGCATTTCAATCATACACACAATATGCTCAATATGTGTAAATACAACATGGCATCACAACAAGACTCTACGACTCAAGTATTTATTCATTAGGCTCCGAGGAGCGAGATATTACAAACAAGGGTCTCATGACCCAACATTCAGAGCATACAAGTCAAAGCACATACGGAAGCTTAACATGTCTGAGTACAGACATCTACAAATGAAAAAGACTGAGAAGCCTGACTATCTACCAGATCCTGCTGAGGGCACAAGATCGTAGCTGGGGTATCAAGCTAAACGTCGAAGTCCACACGGAACTACTAGCGAGACTGACGTCTCTCTGCAAAACATAAAATAGGCAAACGTGAGTACAAATGTACCCAGCAAGACTTACATCAGAACTATCTACATATGCATCGGTATCAATAAAGGGGTGGTGGAGTTTAACTGCAGCAAGCCAGCTTTGACTCAGTGGCTAACCTGAACTACGACTGCAAGTAACTCTTTTGAGGTGGCGCACACGAGTCCACAAATTCACCATACCAATACACCACTATGGATCCGCTCCCATCTTCCTGCAAGAACGCCATCCATAGCACTCACGCTTATCTTGCGAGTTTTAGAGTATCCACTTTCACTTGTCTATGAACAATGCAAGGGGTCCAAGTTTCCATATCCGAGGAATCCGGCTATTCGAATAGATAATGATAACCCTGCAGGGGTGTACTTCTTCACACATGCTCTCGCCACTTATCGCCCTGTACACATCATGTACCTCGGCAACCTTCAAGCGGAAGCCGGGCGAGGGAGTCGGCCACGACCTGACTAACCAACAAGTCTCTAGTCCAGGTTTATCGCCTATTCGGGTTCCATCCGCAAGGAGATCCGGCCGGGGTGTCGCTCACGGCCCCAAACGATGTGTACAGGGTTCCCAAGCCCACCATCCGGGTGCCACTTGGTACACCGGGCCACTATGCCTAGTCTGTCCCAAGCCCACCTGTACCAGGTGCCACTTGGTAGACTACTTACACTACCTACAAACACCAAAAACTAGTTGCAACTCCTGGACAGAGATCGAGTTGATTAATAAGCCGAGAGGGGCCGAGTTACCAGAACCCAATGTGTGGTACTAACTGTTCATGGATCACAAACACAGGACTCAGTTCCTGAGGACGGCTGCAATGAGACAACCCACCATGTACTCCTACATGGCCTCTCACCGCTACCTTTACCAAATCGTGTTCACACACTTATCTCTCAACGGTAGGACATGTTCACCACGTTCCAATTCATTCCCGATGAATCAGACCGGACTCAACTCTAAGCAGTAGCAGGCATGACAACAAGCATGAATGAGTAGGCACATCAGGGCTCAAACAATTCCTACTCATGCTAGTAGGTTTCATCTATTTACTGTGGCAATGACAGGTCATGCAGAGGAAAGGGGTTCAGCTACCGCAGCATGTAACAGTTGAATCGGTGTTGTCCTAATGCATTAAAAGAGAGCAGGAGCGAGAGAGTGGGATTGTATTGGAATGAACAAGGGGGTTTTGCTTGCCTGGCACTTCTGAAGATAACATTGAGTCTTCATCAGTGTCAACGATCACAGCATCGGAGCAGCGTCTACCGAGAGGGAACAATTACCGGCAAACAAGGAAGAACACAATCAATGCGATGCAACAATATGATGCATGATCATGACATGGCAATATGCTGTTGATTTGGGCTAATGCAACAGAGAGTCATTTTAATTGAAGTGGAATTCAAAACTATATCAAATTCCAACTCCAAACCTATTATGAAATTTGCCATAATCATTTTTCATCCTAAACAGTGAGGTTAACTTGCTCAAACATGCATGAAAATGGTACAGATGGATTCCTTGAATTTTTCTGATAATTTTTCATATATAAATTATTTCATTTGGAGTTACGGTTGAATTTCTATGATTTTTAGAAGTTTGTACTAATTTCTGGAATTTTCTGAATAAACTTAAATCCAGAAAGTGCTTTACTGCATCAGCATGACCTCACAGTGATGTCAGCAGGTCAACCGCTCGGTCCAGGTCAAACCTGACGTGTGGGGCCTGTTGGTCAGTCACACAGTTAGTTAATTAACTAACTCAGATTAGTTAAGTGCTAAGCTAGGTTAGTTAGCAGGATGGGGCCCACATGTCAGTGAGTGAGGGGGTTAATTAGCGGGGTCATCAGCGGCTAATGATGTGCCACGTCACCAGCCACCGGTGTTGAACTTCGACGACCTCACAGTGCAGCGGTGGCTCGCCGGAATCGCGCTATGGGCGTCGGTTGGACGTGCTGAGGACACCGGGCGATAGCCCTTGCTCCCGCGCATCTAGCAGAGGCAGCACCAGGTCACGGGGTCACCGGAATCAACGCCGGCAACGAGCCGAGCGGCGGCCGGAGCTACGGCGTAATCGGGTTGGAGCTAGGGGGCACGTGGGGAGAAGCTGGTGCTGGCTACGGGCTCCTGGAGACGCGTTGAGCGCGATGGTGTGCTCGGCTTCGAGCTACAACGGCTCCAGCCACGGCGGCGATGAGGCACGTCGGCGGCGAGCTTTGGCCGTGGTGGTCAGTGGGGCTAGAAGAGGAAATCGACAGAGGAGAGAGGGGGTTTGGGAGCAGGAGCTCACAGTGAGTCGAACGAGAGGGTCAGCGAGCTCGGGGAGGCACCGGAGGCAGCTAATCGACGCGACAATCTTCGGTGGCCGACGAGGGGAACGGCGGTGCAGGCGGCATCCAGGGGCTTTTGGCATCAGGCGGCTCGGTGAGGAGGAGGAGAGGGACTCGGCGGAGCTCGTGGGCAGCTCCAGGGGACGAGGGAGAGGCGATGGCCGCGGTGATGCTCATCGGCAGCGGCGGGCGCGTTCGGTGAGGAGAACAGAGGAGGGGGAGGCGTTCGGGGGAGAGAGAGGAACGAACGAGGGGGTCGAGGCGGTGCCGAGGAGAGGACGCGAGGCGTCGCGGTGGCCAGGCGACGCAGGCAGGCAGCCTGGTGGCGTGGCGCCCGCGGGCGCACCGTGCGTTGTCCCTCCTCTGCCAACTGGCAGAGGTTAGGGATGACTGGCACCGAGCCAGGTGGGCTGGGCTAGCACAGGTGAGGCCCAGGTTGTCTTCTCTCTCTCTCTCTCTCTCTCTCTCTCTCTTTTCTGTTTTTGTTTTTCTATTTTTTTGCAGTTTGTTTGCGATTTAATTTTAACACCAAATCAACTTTAAACTTCATGAAAATAATTGTGATAGCTAAGTGGACTTATCTAAAGCCACACAACAATTTTCAGAATTATTGAATATATATTTATTATATAATCAATATATATCCAATTCAAATAGTTATTGAATTAATTTCAAATGCCCAAAATAAATATTTCTGAGACTCCAAAAATATTGGTTTGAATTTTACCTCTTTCCAATATTTTTACAGAATAACAGGAACATTTCCTTAGACTCATTTGAAAAGATTTTCAATGTTGATTATTTCTGAAGTGATTTCTGAGGGTTTCAACTAACCTCAATTCAACTTTCAAATAAATTTTATACATGATGCATGGGTGTTGATGCAACTAATTACAAACAAATTCTAGGGCTGTGACAACTCACCCCCGCTAAACAAGAATCTCGTCCCGAGATTCAAGATGTGAGGTAAGAAGACAGAGGGGACACGAAGCTAACACGATCTCCATGATCCAATTTTCATCTCGAAGACATTGATTCATTGCTTCATATTGATCTTTGACATCTTTGCTTGCGAGATCCTCACCCAACACGAGGACAAAAGAGCGAGATAACTCTACAAGGATGGATCATCTATCTTAATGAACACAAGATCAACTCACGGAATGAGACGTAGAAACATCCCTTGAGCTAAGACGCAGAACACACATCAGAGATGATGGATGAGAAACATATGACAAAGGTTCAAATTGGTAGGCGACAATTCCATGCTGGAGTAGGATAGTGCATGGTTTTCAAGGTAGTGAGGAGATAATTGCCATGATTCCATAACGGGACACCTCGGGGAAGGTGACTCGCAGAAACATTCCCTTAAGTGGCAAAAAGAATTACTTTTGATTCTGAGATCATTGGAACTCTTTATACCAGCCTAAGGCAGTCACAACAATCGTTTGGTGGAGTTCGGGAGAGCGACACACTCGGGCTAGAATGGATGATGTGAACTACCTTGTTGAAGACAACGCAAGGGATGATTTTTCTTGCGCGTGCTCTCAAGAACTTGAGCATTTCCATATTCATCAAGGTTTTACCAACATCCGAGTCGAGGATCCTGGCAACACATCTTACTTCCTTGACGAATAGTGATGGACAATGTAGATGCCAAGGAAGATAACACTTTCTTAGATTTCACCTTAGCGAGGCCAAGGGAACAAAATCTGGATGATCGACCGAGAGACATTTAGCACTCCGCTTCTAGTGTTCTCCTTGATGTACTGGTTACCACGGTCATGCTTTAAAGCATCAACATAGCCATCAAGTAGTGGTCGGACTTCGGAATACAATAGATCCATAAGGAACAACTTCTGGAGTAAATCCTACGAAATCCTTATGGGGAGGTGGCCAACTTCCTCAATCAAGATACTACAATAATAGGTCTTCCGGCTGGGTGTGTTGGCCACGACATCCACTTTACCGGTTACAGAGAGACCAATATTATAGTTTTTGGAGTGTGTTCCAACCATCATATCCGCCTGAGATTCAGATCTGGTTGGTGTCAGGATATTCCAGACTCATCAAGTCTAGAAAGAAAAATGAAAGTTTGCAACACAAATCGACGAGATGACGTTGCGAGACTCTCGGGGGAATGAACTACGGTAGTAGGCTCCAAAACATGAGCCGGTTCTGCTACAAGCATGTGAACACGCTGTCCCAGACAAGCATGACCACATAGTAGTCTTACAATAAAACACTACTGAGTTCAGGTGGGGAACCATCATCGCGGATAACGAAGTCCTTGCATAAGTCATATGATTAGCTCTTATGAAGGAACTTATTCCCCTTGAACAAATCAGTTAGTGGCTTGGTGTGCTAGGGATACATATGGCCTGGAGGTAGCGAGCCTATCAAACCATAGAATACTTCGCACATGCATGACTAACTTGGGATTACTCCAAAGGAAGCAAAACAAGCTTTCTCGAATCCATGGCGGCAACTTGCATCAGATGCACATGAATTAGAGGAAGTCACATATTTCAACCGGACATATGCTTCATGAACGGGACATGATGGCAATTCTTATAAAGTTTCCAACACTAGTATAATGTTCAACATGAATCATGGGGAAGACAAAATGCTGCTGATGGGCTCAACAGCAACTCATCGGAATCTCCATATCACTGGACTTCCACCATCATGTGAACACGGAGATAGCATTGGTCCGACCAAAAGAGGTAATGGTGTATGCTCGAGGGATCAACCATGAGTAAGACAACATTACGAACATCGTTGGTTCTGATTTGATTTGACGATAGCCCACACTCAAATCAAAGTTTGGACAAGACAATAGATCCAACAATTGATCATGAGGATCAATCAATGAAGATATCATCTTTCTTCAACTAACACACAAACACAAGAATATCCCTTTGGAACGAACTAAGTTAGGCAAGCTTTTATCTTCCAACTCTCCAAGTTGTTGTTTAGCTTAACCAACTAGCTCAGGGGTATCCAACACAGATTCTTGGAGAAAGGGGTGGCTACAAGAAACCAACTTGATCACGAACTCAACATAGCGGTCAGGTGACAACCTGGTAACACTTCCGAGAAGATATTCGGAAAATCACGAACCACCGATATGTTACTAAGCTCGAGAACAATCTTGCTTTTCAGGGCAAGACGATGTGATCAAGAGAGTGATGGATTGACACAATCCTATCTCATTGATCGAGGAGTGCACCAGGGAAAAAATGGACTAGGTAGCACGATCAATCTTAGAATGATGATTCAATAACCAACATGCTAAGAATGAAATTATTATCCATTAGCTACCAAGCAACGGAGTTGCTAGTAGTATTGATTTCACACATCATAGTTCACTTGTCGTCATTCCGGTTGCAACAACACGGGGACCGAGGAATGAAAAATGATGGCGATAAGTACCACTGTATCAAGAGTTCATAGGATGGTGTGCAATTCCCATGATATTCTTGATATAAAGATGGTAATACTCCAAGGTAGAACAGAATCAAAAGCTATATTGGCATTTGATTTGCGGATTACAACTGCTTTGACCCAATCCTGAATATGGATGAGGTACTGGAGTTTGTTTCTCATAGTCATTCCGGAATAGAATGGCTTGACGAACCACAAGAGTAATAGGCATCGATAACACGAGTGCACGACTACTCCTGACTATCAATTGATAGATGAAGGTCGGGATATAATTGGAGGGGGACAACTCAAAGGAACATATAACTTTCTAAGTTGTGGATGCATAGATTAGTATGTCGAACGAGTTCAACATATTTCTTCTGGATAACCCATGCAGAAAGGTAGAACTGGCAGAATCACAATTATGGATGGAGAACTCCTCAGGAGTACTCTAATGGTGATCTTTTGGTTCAAAGAACTTCTGCCTTAATGGTTCATGGTATTTGGAAGAAGGAAATACCACGGACCTCGAGGACTATCGCAAAGGTTACTAATATCTTAAAGGAACTAGCAACACTATCAACATGAAGTAAGTAGGGTGAATCTCGGGTTCAGAAACCCAGGAGTAGAATACCTACTACTAAGCAACATCACGGGATGCTTTCAAGAAAGGTGGCCAGAATCATCACACTGGGAACACAAAACATAGCTAAATTACTAGGTGACTCCCTAAGACACCTAGGGTCATAATAATAGCTCCAACATATATGTCGAGGCAATAGAGTACCTCAACTCACGGATTAGTGTGGTTGAACTGGCCCAAAGGGACATCGGGAACGGAAAGAAGGGATTTGCAAATGCATCAGATTGTTTAGAAACCTGAGATGACTCGGACAACATAACGGCTGTAAATGCTCAAAATGATTTGAGACATCCTGCAAAAATGGTGGCATAACCACTCAACATCACAATATAAAGGTTCTGAGACCAATTATGAACATATGGAAGTAGTAGGAACTGAACTGGGGCTTAAATCCATCAATCCTATAAGTCTCTAGCATAGTAACTCGTCATCCTGATAGATAGATGAGAAGGCCTAGTTCTTAATCCCTGTAGAAAGGAATAGGATGACTCAGATCAGAGGGCATGAGGTATAAGGAGTAAAAAGAGCCTTACGTTCCCTTCCACAATCAATTCCCTTATATGACTAAAGCATTTCTAGACTCAACTTCGACCAGTAAGGCTTGGTAATCCTACAGGCAGTCAGGCTCTGATACCAAAGCTGTCAGGACCCCGATTCCAAGTCACATCGATCTAGCATGTAACACCTCATATCGCTTTGCGGCCTCACGCACGGTATTCCCACGGGTGTCGCCTTACTATGGCCCGGGACCGTTTGCGTCTTTTGGCTCACGTATATGATAGTGTCGCTAGCATCCATATGACAGAGAACCCGGGCCGACATGGCTAGTTGTGAACCCAAAGCGGCACCAACCTATGGGGACAGGCATACATGTATCACATCGAGCATGTCGGTCAGCAGCGTGTGAATCCGGGCTGTAGCACTGGGCTAACAGGACTCCAGGAACCCGGGCTGTAGCAGGCTAGGCAGGACTCTGGATGTCACCGCGTGACATTTCCCCGAAGGGACAGACACAGGAACGAAGTGAAACACATGTCGGCCAGTCAAGTGTCCTGAGCAATAGTGCTGGGCTAGCAGGACTTCGGTGAACCGGGCTGTAGCGGACTACTATGGCTCATGGAAGCACTAGACTACATTTCCCCATAAGAGAGGCTGCCAAGGATAAACAACTAGATTGTCGGATCCCACACATACCAAGAATTTCAATCATACACACAATATGCTCGATATGTGTAAATACAACATGGCATCACAACAAGACTCTACGACTCAAGTATTTATTCATTAGGCTCCGAGGAGCGAGATATTACAAACAAGGGTCTCATGACCCAACATTCAGAGCATACAAGTCAAAGCACATGCGGAAGCTTAACATGTCTGAGTACACACATCTACAAATGAAAAAGGCTGAGAAGCCTGACTATCTACCAGATCCTGCTGAGGGCACAAGATCGTAGCTGGGGTATCAAGCTAAACGTCGAAGTCCACACAGAACTACTAGCGAGACTGACGTCTCTCTGCAAAACATAAAATAGGCAAACGTGAGTACAAATGTACCCGGCAAGACTTACATCAGAACTATCTACATATGCATCGGTATCAATAAAGGGGTGGTGGAGTTTAACTGCAGCAAGCCAGCTTTGACTCAGTGGCTAACCTGAACTACGACTGCAAGTAACTCTTTTGAGGTGGCGCACACGAGTCCACAAATTCACCATACCAATACACCACTATGGATCCGCTTCCGTCTTCCTGCAAGAACGCCATCCATAGCACTCACGCTTATCTTGCGAGTTTTAGAGTATCCACTTTCACTTGTCTATGAACTATGCAAGGGGTCCAAGTTTCCATATCCGAGGAATCCGGCTATTCGAATAGATAAAGATAACCCTGCAAGGGTGTACTTCTTCACACACGCTCTCGCCACTTATCGCCCTGTACACGTCATGTACCTCGGCAACCTTCAAGCGGAAGCCGGGCGAGGGAGTCGGCCATGACCTGACTAACCAACAAGTCTCTAGTCCAGGTTTATCGCCTATTCGGGTTCCATCCGCAAGGAGATCCGGCCGGGGTGTCGCTCATGGCCCCAAACGATGTGTATAGGGTTCCCAAGCCCACCATCCGGGTGCCACTTGGTACATCGGGCCACTGTGCCTAGTCTGTCCCAAGCCCACCTGTACCGGGTGCCACTTGGTAGACTACTAACACTACCTACAAACACCAAAAACTAGTTGCAACTCCTGGACAGAGATCGAGTTGATTAATAAGCCGAGAGGGGCCGAGTTACCGGAACCCAATGTGTGGTAGTAACTGTTCATGGATCACAAACACATGACTCAGTTCCTGAGGACGGCTGCAATGAGACAACCCACCATGTACTCCTACATGGCCTCTCACCGCTACCTTTACCAAATCATGTTCACACACTTAGCTCTCAACGGTAGGACATGTTCACCATGTTCCAATTCATTCCCGATGAATCAGACCGGACTCAACTCTAAGCAGTAGCAGGCATGACAACAAGCATGAATGAGTAGGCACATCAGGGCTCAAACAATTCCTACTCATGCTAGTGGGTTTCATCTATTTACTGTGGCAATGACAGGTCATGCAGAGGAAAGGGGTTCAGCTACCGCAGCATGTAACAGTTGAATCAGTGTTGTCCTAATGCAGTAAAAGAGAGCAGGAGCGAGAGAGTGGGATTGTATCGGAATGAACAAGGGGGTTTTGCTTGCCTGGCACTTCTGAAGATAGCATTGAGTCTTCATCAGTGTCAACGATCACAACGTCGGAGCAGCGTCTACCGAGAGGGAACAATTATCGGCAAACAAGGAAGAACACAATCAATGCGATGCAACAATATGATGCATGATCATGACATGGCAATATGCTGTTGATTTGGGCTAATGCAACAGAGAGTCATTTTAATTGAAGTGGAATTCAAAACTATATCAAATTCCAACTCCAAACCTATTATGAAATTTGCCCTAATCATGTTTCATCCTAAACAGTGAGGTTAACTTGCTCAAACATGCATGACAATGGTATAGATGGATTCCTTGAATTTTTCTGATAATTTTTCATATATAAATTATTTCATTTGGAGTTACGGTTGAATTTCTATGATTTTTAGAAGTTTATACTAATTTCTGGAATTTTCTAAATAAACTTAAATCCAGAAAGTGCTTTACTGCGTCAGCATGACCTCACAGTGACGTCAGCAGGTCAACGGCTCGGTCCAGGTCAAACCTGACGTGTGGGGCCCGTTGGTCAGTCACACAGTTAGTTAATTAACTAACTCAGATTAGTTAAGTGCTAAGCTAGGTTAGTTAGCAGGCTGGGGCCCACATGTCAGTGAGTGAGGGGGTTAATTAGCGGGGTCATCAGCGGCTAATGATGTGCCACATCACCAGCCACTGGAGTTGAACTCCGACGACCTCACAGTGCGGCGGTGGCTCGCCGGAATCGCGCTATGGGCGTCGGTTGGACGTGCCGAGGGCACCGGGCGATAGCCCTTCCTCCCGCGCATCTAGCGGAGGCAGCAGCAGGTCACGGGGTCACCGGAATCAACGCCGGCGATGAGCCGAGCGGCGGCCGGAGCTACGGCGTAATCGGGTTGGAGCTAGGGGCACGTGGGGAGAAGCTGGTGCTGGCTATGGGCTCCTGGAGACGCGTTGAGCTCGATGGTGTGCTCGGCTTCGAGCTACAACGGCTCCAGCCACGGCGGCGATGAGGCACGGCGGTGGCGAACTTCGGCCGTGGTGGTCAGTGGGGCTAGAAGAGGAAATCGACAGAGGAGAGAGGGGGTTTGGGAGCAGGAGCTCACAGTGAGTCGAACGGGAGGGTCAGCGAGCTCGGGGAGGCACCGGAGGCAGCTAATCGACGCGACAATCTTCGGTGGCCGACGAGGGGAACGGCGGTGCAGGCGGCATCCAGGGGCTTTCGGCATCAGGCGGCTCGGTGAGGAGGAGGAGGAGAGGGACTCGGCGGAGCTCGTGGGCAGCTCCAGGGGACGAGGGAGAGGCGATGGCCGCGGTGATGCTCATCGGCAGCGGCGGGCGCGTTCGGTGAGGAGAACAGAGGAGGGGGAGGCGTTCGGGGGAGAGAGAGGAACGAACGAGGGGGTCGAGACGGTGCCGAGGAGAGGACGCGAGGCGTCGCGGTGGCCAGGCGACGCAGGCAGGTAGCCTGGTGGCGTGGCGCCCGCGGGCGCACCGTGCGCTGTCCCTCCTCTGCCAACTGGCAGAGGTTAGGGATGACTGGCACCGAGCCAGGTGGGCTGGGCCAGCATACGTGAGGCCCAGGTTGGCTTCTCTCTCTCTCTCTCTCTCTCTCTCTCTCTCTCTCTCTCTCTCTCTTTTCTGTTTTTGTTTTTCTATTTTTTTGCAGTTTGTTTGCGATTTAATTTTAACACCGAATCAACTTTAAACTTCATGAAAGTAATTGTGATAGCTAAGTGGACTTATCTAAAGCCACACAACAATTTTCAGAATTATTGAACATATATTTATTATATAATCAATATATATCCAATTCAAATAGTTATTGAATTAATTTCAAATGCCCAAAATAAATATTTCTGAGACTCCAAAAATATTGGTTTGAATTTTACCTCTTTCCAATATTTTTACAGAATAACAGGAACATTTCCTTAGACTCATTTGAAAAGATTTTCAATGTTGATTATTTCTGAAGTGATTTCTGAGGGTTTCAACTAACCTCAATTCAACTTTCAAATAAATTTTATACATGATGCATGGGTGCTGATGCAACTAATTACAAATAAATTCTAGGGCTGTGACAACTGGCGCGCCAAAGATGTCGGTGGGAACGACACCTATGGGATCACAAGAATCCCTACTACGGTTGCGGGGCGCGGGGTCGTGAGAAGAGCGGATCAAACAGATAGCACACGGTTCGTTTATCCAGGTTTGGGCCGCGAGGATGCGTAAAATCCTACTCCTGCTTTGGTGGATTGTATATTTGTGTTCTTGAGCTAGCTATGGGGCGTGAGGAGCTCCAAAAAGCCGAATCCTCTTCCTGGTCGCCTCGGGCCTCCTTTTATAGGAAAGGGGTTGCCACAGTGGCACACAGGAGGTGGAAAGGTATAGTGATGCGAGGTTATCCCTCGCATTACATGACCAAGCGCATTTAATGCGTCTTGCCCAGGTGTCCTTGCTTTATCGGGGATGGGGGAGAGCCATGTCTCATCCATCGCTGCTCCCTCTTGTGTCGACACATGCCCTGGCCAGCGGCGCCCGCGGCGCCATGTAGGCAGGCAGGCAGCTGAGGTGGCGCAGTGGTGGGTCTCCACGAAGATCCGCATGCCGCCACGCAGGTGCCTGCCCAGCTGGTTGGGTCGGCAGCTGCATGCGAACGGCGGTGGAGGTTTGACTGGCGTGGGCCTGATGGTGGCCCTACGGGTGTTCTTGGCAAGGGCCTTGCCGGGGCCCCGGCAAGGGTCTTGCCGTGGCGCCTACTGTCATCCCCGGCAAGGCTCTTGCCGGGGGCCTTGTGGTCCTCCTTGGCTGGGATCCCGCCAAGGATCATCATCTTCAAAAGGGTGTATCTGATCTTGAATGTCTTCACAAAGATCCGCATGCCACCACGGGGATGTCTCCCGAATCCTTGCCCCATGGGGGCAGTGGACTCAAGGGTGACTCACTCCGTAGGTGTGGGGCGAGCTGCCACGGCAAGGGTCTTGTCGGGTTTGCTAAAACCGCCTCCCGGCAAGGATCTTGCCGGGGGGAGTCCGCTTCGTCTCCTTTGCTCTTTGTGGGCTTGGTCTTGGCGTCGTTCCGCTTCTCTCGAGCTTCGGCCTTACCTTGGCTCACCTCCCTTACCTTGCTCAGTGTGGTGGTGCCCATGGCTCAGACTGCCCGTGCACAGTTATAGGGGTACAAAAAGCGTACCCCTCTTTTTGTACACCGACAGTGCAATAGCAACAATTTCATGTTTAACATAAGGAACTATAGCAAGTTCATCTCCATAAGCATAATTCATATTGGCATCTTGGCCACAAGCATAGCAAGCATCATCAAAAAGGGATATTTCAAGAGAATCAATGGGATCATAACAATCATCAGAGCAATCATCCTCCGGTAAGCATGAAGGGAAATTAAACAATGTATGAGTTGAAGAGTTACTCTCATTAGAAGGTGGGCACGGGTGATCAATCCGCTCTTCCTCCTTTTGTTCTTCGCTCTCCTCCTCATCTTTTTCATCCAATGAGCTCATAGTTTCATCAATTTCTTCTTCCATAGACTCCTGCAAAATATTAGTCTCTTCTTGGACAGCGGAGTATTCCTCAATATATTGTTTAACATAGGTATTAGAAGCATAATTATCATAGCAATATTTAAGTATAGCAAAAAATTTAGATTTGTGAAAAGTAGCATCATACTTTTCAATCAAAGAAGCAATTTCATAAGCACCCTCAAAAGCAACAAATTCTTCAATTTGTTGAATATCATAGTAACTATAAACACCTTTAGCATAAGAAGATAAGATTCCATTATCAATAAACTCACATTGGTAGGGAAGGTGTTTCTTAGGGTTTTCAGAACAACAAGTAAAATCATATAATTCACATAAATTCCAAGCATAGCATTGCAAATGTAGAATTTGACTCCATAATAATTTCCCTTTTTCAGATATACGGTGTCGCACATAACAAGCATGCTCATCTAAAGATTTGCCCTCAACTAAGCTAGTTGGGGTTTCGGCACGAGCACAAAGGGATCGAAGATGATCCAAGCAATAAGCTTCAGCAGTGTGATAGATTTTGATTGGTTCTTCAACCATTGGTTCAGTAGGTACAACTAATTTTTTTGGTATTTTGCGTTTCCTACCCATAACTAAAGATAGAAAACAACTAAGAACAGGAAATAAAAATTACTTAGTGATAAAGCAAACAAGCACACACGAGAATATTCACCCCACGCTATTGCTCCCCAGCAACGGCGCCAGAAAAAGGTCTTGATAACCCACAAGTATAGGGGATCGCAACAGTTTTTGATAAGTAAGAGTGTCGAACCCAATGAGGAGCTAAAGGTAGAACAAATATTCCCTCAAGTTCTATCGACCACTGATACAACTCTACGCACGCTTGACGTTCGCTTTACCTAGAACAAGTATGAAACTAGAAGTACTTTGTAGGTGTTGTTGGATAGGTTTGAAAGATAATAAAGAGTATGTAAATAAAAATTAGGGGCTGTTTAAGTAAAGAAACAATAAAGTAAATATAGCGAGTGTGGAAAAGTGGTGGTAGGAGTTGCGAAATTGCCCCTTAAGCAATTGACTACTTCACTAGACTGATAGCAAGTATTATGTGGGAGAGGCCACTACTAGCATGTCATCCCTGACTTGGAATTCTACACACTTATGATTGGAACTATTAGCAAGCATCCGCAACTACTAATATTCATTAAGGTAAAACCCAACCATAGCATTAAGATATATTGGTCCCCCTTCAATCCCGTATGCATCAATTTCTATGCTAGGTTGAAGCTTCTGTCACTCTTGCCCTCCAATACATAGTCCTATCAACATACAACTAACCCTAGGGTGTGATCCACATGCGCAATCATATGATGGGCACCAAAGGACAGCAACATAACCACAAGAAAATTAAATCAATCATAGCAATTCATCAACCACCGATAGGACAACGAAAATCTACTCAGACGTCATAGGATGGCAACACATCATTGGATAATAATATGAAGCATAAAGCACCATGTTCAAGTAGAGGGTACAGCAGGTTGCGGGAGAGTGGACCGCTATAGATAGAGGGGGGGAGGTGATCGAGATGTTGGTGAAGATGGCGGAGGTGTTGGTGTAGATCGCGGTGATGATGATGGCCCCCGGTGGCACTCCGGTGCCACCGGAAGCGAGGGGGAGAGAGCCCCCCTCCTTCTTCTTCTTCCTTGACCTCCTCCCTAGATGGGAGAAGGGTTTCCCCTCTGGTCCATGGCCCCCATGAAGTGGGAGGGGCGAGAGCCCCTCCGAGATTGGATCTGTCTCTCTGTCTCTCTGTTTCTGCGTTCTCTCCTGGCTCTGTTTCACCGTTTCGTATATATATGGAGATCCGTAACTCCGATTGGCCTGAAATCTTTGCCGTGATTTTTTTCTGAATATTAGCTTTCTTGCGGCAAAAGAAGAGCGTCAACCGCCTTACGGTGGGCTCAGGAGGGTAGGGGGCGCGCCCTAAGGGGGGCGCCCCCTGCCTCGTGACCACCTCGGGCACTGGTTCGCGTTGATTTTCCTTCCGAAATTTCCATATTTTCCAAAAATAAGCTCCGTCCGTTTTTATCCTGTTTGGACTCCGTTTGATATGGATATTCTGCGAAACCAAAAACATGCAACAGACAGGAACTGGCACTGGGCACTGGATCAATATGTTAGGCCCAAAAATAATATAAAAAGTTGGCAAAAAGTATATGAAAGTTGAATAATATTGGCATGGAACAATCAAAAATTATAGATACGACGGAGATGTATCACTCCCCGAAGTGCCAAGTGGGAAACCATCCCTGCCTTTCATCGGGCCCCCACCACAATTGACGTCATGGATCAGCGAGGGGCTAAAGTGGGGTCCAGTAAAGGATGTGCCGACATTGCAGAGTCGCATCCGAGATCTCATTGAGAGAGACGTCAACCTGGTCACGGTGATGCAGGTCATGCTAGTTCTCCAGGTCCTGCCTTGCAAACGTAGACCTCTCCATTTGTGGGAGTTCAACCTGGAGGGACCGCGAATCATTCAGCACTTCCTCGACATGACGCTCGAGGAGATGTACAAGTTGTTCTTCGGATCACAAATAAAGTGTCCGGACACCACCGAGGATGCGGGTCTGAGCTGTAATCGCCCGGATACCCAAGTAAGTAATCCCATGGCCGAACACACTATTTCTCTTATTCATCATAAAATCATTCTGAGAAGTCGCTCTTTGACCAGGACTGGATAACAAAGGCGAAGATGATCAGGTGTCCGGCCCCCCTTCCCGAGGGCCTGGCCAATCCAGTACTAGACAGAATGCTGGAGCCGGAGCCTTATCAGGTGCCCTCGAAGGAAGAGGAAGGGGGGAATAAAGAGACCAGAAGCGAGCCTCGCTCACTACTCGTCCCTGATAACCCACAAGTATAGGGGATCGCAACAGTTTTCGAGGGTAAAGTATTCAACCCAAATTTATTGATTCGACACAAGGGGAGCCAAAGAATACTCTCAAGTATTAGCAGTTGAGTTGTCAATTCGACCATACCTGGAAACTTAATATCTGCAGCAAAGTGTTTAGTAGCAAAGTAATATGATAGTAGTGGTAACGGTAGCAAAAGGTAACAGTTGTAAAAGTAATGTTTTTGGTATTTTGTAGTGATGATAGCAATTGCAACGGGAAAGTAAATAAGCGAAAAACAATATATGGAAAGCTCATAGGCAATGGCTCAGGATGGAGAATTATGCCGGATGCGGTTCATCATGTAACAGTCATAACCTAGGGTGACATAGGACTAGCTCCAGTTCGTTGATATAATGTAGGCATGTATTCCGAACATAGTCATACGTGCTTATGGAAAAGAACTTGCATGACATCTTTTGTCCTACCCTCCCGTGGCAGCGGGGTCCTTACGGAAACTAAGGGATATTAAGGCCTCCTTTTAATAGAGAACCGGAACAAAGCATTAACACATAGTGAATACATGAACTCCTCAAACTACGGTCATCACCGGTAAGTATCCCGATTATTGTCACTTCGGGGTTAACGGATCATATAGACTTGCAAGATAGGATCAAGAACACTCATATATTGATGAAAACATAATAGGTTCAGATCTGAAATCATGGCACTCGGGCCCTAGTGACAAGCATTAAGCATAGCAAAGTCATAGCAACATCAATCTCAGAACATAGTGGACACTAGGGATCAAACACTAACAAAACTAACTCGATTACATGATAGATCCCATCCAACCCATCGCCGTCCAGCAAGCCTATGATGGAATTACTCACGCACGGCGGTGAGCATCATGAAATTGGTGATGGAGGATGGTTGATGATGACGATGGCGACGGATTCCCCTCTCCGGAGCCCCGAACGGACTCCAGATCAGCCCTCCCGAGAGGTTTTAGGGCTTGGCGGCAGCTCCGTATCATAAAACGCAAAGATTTCTTCTCTCTGATTTTTTTTCTCATCGAAACTCAATATATGGAGGTGGAGTTGGAGTCGGAGAGGCAATAGGGGGCCCACGAGGTAGGGGGCGCGCCCCCCACCCTCGTGGCAAGGTGGTGGCCCCCCTGGCCTTCATCTTTGGCATGTATTTTTCTTATTTTCTGAAAAGTGGCTCTGTGAAGTTTCAGGTCATTACGAGAACGTTTGCTCCTGCACATAAATAACACCACGGTAATTCTGCTGAAAACAGCATTAGTCCAGGTTAGTTCCATTCAAATCATGCAAGTTAGAGTCCAAAACAAGGGCAAAAGTGTTTGGAAAAGTAGATACGTTGGAGACGTATCAACTCCCCCAAGCTTAAACCTTTGCTTGTCCTCAAGCAATTCAGTTGACAAACTGAAAGTGATAAAGAAAAACTTTTACAAACTCTGTTTGCTCTTGTTGTTGTAAATATGTAAAGCCATCATTCAAGTTTTCAGCAAAGATTATAACTAACTACATTCGCAATAATGCTTAGGTCTCAAGTTTACTCATATCAATAGCATAATCAACTAGTGAGCAATAATAATAAATCTCGGATGACAACACTTTCTCAAAACAATCATAATATGATATAACAATATGGTATCTCGCTAGCCCTTTCTGAGACCGCAAAACATAAATGCAGAGCACCTTTAAAGACCAAGGACTGACTAGACATTGTAATTCATGGTAAAAGAGATCCAATCAAGTCATACTCAATGTAAACTAACAGTAATGAATGCAAATGACAGTGTTGCTCTCCAACTGGTGCTTTTTAATAAGAGGATGATGACTCAGCATAAAAGTAAATAGATAGGCCCTTCGCAGAGGTAAGCAGGGATTTGTAGAGGTGCGAGCTCGGTTTTGAAACAGAGGTGAATAATATTTTGAGCGGTATACTTTCATTGTCAACATAACAACCAAGAGATGGCGATATCTTCCATGCTACACACATTATAGGCGGTTCCCAAACAAAATGGTAAATTTTATACTCCCCCTTCCACCAACAAGCATCAATCCATGGCTTGCTCGAAACAACGAGTGCCTCCAACTAACAAGAGTCCCAGGGGGAGTTTTGTTTGCAATTATTTTGATTTAGTTTGCATAAAGCATGGGACTGGGCATCCCGGTGACCAGCCATTTATCTCATGAGTGAGGAGCGGAGTCCACTCCTCTTGAGAATAACCCGCCTAACATGGAAGATACGGACAGCCCTAGTTGATACATGAGCTATTCGAGCATACAAAACAGGATATTTATTTGAAGGTGTATAGTTTGGCACATACAAATTTACTTGGAACGGCAGGTGGATACCGTATATAGGTAGGTATAGTGGACTCATGTGGAATAACTTTGGGGTTTAAGGAGTTTGGATGCACAAGCAGTATTCCCGCTCAGTACAGGTCAAGGCTAGCAAAAGACTGGGAAGCGACCAGCTAGAGAGCGACAACAGTCATGAACATGCATTAAAATTAATCAACACCGAATGCAAGCATGAGTAGGATATAATCCACCATGAACATAAATATCGTGAAGGCTATGTTGATTTTGTTTCAACTACATGCGTGAACATGTGCCAAGTCAAGTCACTTAAATCATTCAGAGGAAGATACCACCCTATCATACCACATCATAACTATCTCAATAGCATGTTGGCACGCAAGGTAAACCATAATAACTCATAGCTAATCAAGCATGGCACAAGAAACTATGATCTCTAGTTTTCATTGGAAACATGTTTATTCATAATAGGCTGAATCAGGAACGATGAACTAATCATATTTACAAAAACAAAAGAGGTCGAGTTCATTCCAGCTTTTCTCATCTCAGTCAGTCCATCATATATCATCATAATTGCCTTTCACTTGCACGATCGAATAGTGTGAATAATAATAATAGTGCAGGTGCATTGGACTAAGCTGGAATCTGCAAGCATTCAATAAACAGGAGAAGACAAGGCAATATGGGCCCTTTTGTCAGATAAACAATAGTGCATATAAGAGCCATTTCAACAATTTAATTATGGTCTTCTCCTATCGACCCCCAAAGAAAAGAAAAGAAATAAAACTATTTACACGGGAAAGCTCCCAACAAGCAAAAGAAGAACAAGAAATATTTTTGGGTTTTCTTTTTAATTACTATTACAAGCATGGAAAGTAAATTAATTAAAAACTACAACAATTTTGTTTTGTTTTTCTTAAGGTTTATTAAACACACAAGAAGAAAGCATAAAAAGGAAAATAAACTAGCATGGATGATACAATGAAAAAGTATGAGCACCGACATCTAGCAATGAGTGTGTGAACATAAATATAATGTCGGTGGGAAATACATACTCCCCCAAGCTTAGGCTTTTGGCCTAAGTTGGTCTATGGCCACGGCTGGGCTGGCGGATATCCATAATAGTAGCTGGGGTCGTACTGCGATGCAGCAGCTATCGCCTGCTGAGCTGTGGCATGGCGACGAGCGGCCTCCTCTCTCCTCTCGTACTCATCTGCCTCCTCTCTGGTAATAGTATATCTTCCTCTTGCCTGATAATCAAAGAAGGCAGGAGCAGGGATAGTAATACGGATAGCACGTTGTCTGTCAAAGATTAGTCGATACTGGAGAGGTGATTCATTCCTCTCAACAAACTGGTGGTGAATCATAGCATTAAAATCTAGGTAAGCAGGTGGTAATTCAATATCATCTTCGTGTATGTCTATACCAAGAAAATTAGCTATGCGGGTTGCATAAATTCCTCCAAAGAAATCTCCATTATATCTATTAAGGTGCAACCTACGTGCAACAATGGCTCCCAAATTATAAGATTAGTCTCCTAACACAGCACTCCTAAGAATACTAAGATCGGGGACACACATGTGACATGCCTCATCTTTACCATTAATGCATCTACCTATGAAGAGAGCAAAACAATGTATAGCAGGAAAGTGAATGCTCCCTATGGTAGCTTGTGTAATATCTCTAGATTCTCCCACAGTTATGCTAGCAAGAAAATCTCTAAATTCAGATTTGCGAGGATCCCTTATACTACCCCATTGTGGAAGTTTGCATCCAGTGGTGAAATCCTCTAAGTCCATAGTGTAAGATTTATCATAAAGGTCAAACAGGACAGTTGGAGAATTACATGAAGTTGAAAATTCAAACCACATCACAAAGGTACTGGTGAGGTTGTGATACTGGCTGCACTTCTCTTCCTCGAAGCTCACGAGATTAGCGTTACACAAATATGCGTTAAATTCTTCTTTAATTCCCGCTCGTTCCATAAAGTTCTCAGAGGGCCATTCACAAGGACGCACTCGAGTGTTTCTTGGTGGCTCTTCATCAGCATCACGCATTGCAAGCCTGGGTCCTTGCTTCCTTGAGGAACCACCTTCGAACATTTTCCTAAGCATTTTTCTTCCTCAGAAAAATTCTGAATTTTTTTAGTAACTTCAAAATAAAAGTAGACCAAACTCAATAGTTGTAACGCCCCAAGACCGGAGCTTCAGATACCTTCCTTGGGTTCCGAGTTTCGTTGGTGTTTTGTTTGGTTCGTTGCATTCATCATTGCATCATGTGCATTGCATCATGTCATCATGCAACCCGTTTTAAAAACTCAACTAAATTAAATGGCATGGATCTCCGATTCCATTTAAATCGAGGGAAGAGTGACTTCTCTTTATAACATATCCTCCCGATAGTAGGGAGCTATATTCAATATTTCTTTAATTTTAAATTCACCATAACACACTTGCAAAATATCCCAATGCCTTTGTTATCTTAAGTCTTGGACTCCAACCTTGTCATATATTCGTTCATCTTATTCCGGTGCCCCACCAAAAATCCGAACATTTTTGGACCTTCCTAACCCTCACTTCATATTCGAACCATTTGAATTCAAATCAAATGAGTTTGAACTTAAACTTTGAAAAATGGTCGCTCCATTTTTCTTGGATCATACACATTTTTGTGAGTCCGGGAATATTATCCGCATGCCCAGATTCCACCCCTACCTCCTCTTTCTTTTCTTTCTCTATTCTGTTTTGTTTTAATTTGGGAAAAGAGAGTTTAAGAGATGAGAGAGGGAGTGGAGAGCCCAGCGCCCCTGCCAGCTCTACCAGGCCAGACAACCAGCACCCTCCACCGCTTTGGCCCATTTTCCTAAGGCCCAGTCTCCTTTCCTAACCCTAGCCTTCCTGAGCCCGTTCCCTCGATCCCATCGCTCTCCCTCGCGCCGCCACAGGAGAGTTTCGCTCTCTCCCGATCCCCTCCTTCTCGTTCCCTTCCGCCGCCAGCCTCGCACGCGCTGCCCGATCTCCATCTCCATTCTCTCGATGCACGCATCTCCCTGTGCTCTTCTCCCTCTCCTCCCTCGCAGGCTCCCTGCGTCGCCTTGCCTTGTCGCCGGCCCATGATCCACCACGCCGCCGCGCCTCCTTGCCATGGCCTCCTCCTCGCATTGAAGCCCCGGCGCCCCTGCAGTTTCTCCTCCTCCGCCAGGCACCGCAGGCCGCCGCCCTGCACCAACGGCGCCTCCAGCGAGCCCTTCCTCTACCGGACGCCGCCGACGACTAGCACCTGCAGATGGCAGCAGCGCCGCCCCGGCGCACCTCGTCGCCGGAGAACCACCAGGACGTCACCAACAGCGAGCCCACCTCCTCCGTCCATTCCCCGTCGCCCCTGCCCCAGTTGCAGCCATGGCGCCACCACATCTATCTCCAGCCGCCCCTGCAGCTCCTCCTCCCACTCACCATGGCCGCTCCCGCGGAGCTTCGAGCCTCTGGCAGCAGTAGCTGCAGGTCCGGCAGCCCTGCGTCCTCCTTTGGTCAAGGCTCCCCGAGATTCGGGCAGCGCCCGAGCGCTCCTTGCCACGCACGGCTCCCTGCATCCGTCGTTTCGCCTCCTCTGTTCGTCGCTTGCATGCCAGACGCTGCGCCTCCTCCTGGCGCCGGCCCCATCGCCTTCCTGCAGCTGCAGGCGCCGTCCCGAAGCTCTCTGCATCGAGCAGGTTCAGGAGTGTAGCGAGGACGCCCGCATCGACCGCGCCTAGGGCTGCCTCCTCGCCCTCATTGTTCGCTCATGGGCCACGCAACCTACTGTCCGCCTCGCCAAGACCCGAGGCCTTGTTGGTGTTGCTTCGTTTTGGATGTGCCATCTTTTCTGACAAGTGTACGACTACACCCGGTGATGCGACAAACCCCGACAACATGTACATCTACTCCATCAAGACCGGACCGATAAGTACCCCAACGTCATGTGTACAACGACCGTCGCTGAAGACCCGGATAGCAAAATGTCAAGTACCTATGACCAAAGAACGCCATGTACCTCTCCGAAGAAAACCGAACATGTACCACTACGTCTGGAGGCATCGGATCCGTCAAGTTCCACTACCGCCGTGAACAACTACCGTCGCGAGTACCTCTACCGTCATCGTGTACCCCCTACTTCCACCACGTCCCGAGAACATATACTTCCTCTACTTGGCACCGAACGAGAACCGTTCCGTTTGCATGCTTTGAAGGTATAACCTCGAGACGACGCTCGTGAACGAATGAATGCGTGTTGTATGAGATGCACCCTTGTTTTGCCTCGAGTCTGAACTATCGGTGCACATTGCCCCGCTTTTGCCTGCCACCGACATGTGGGAACTCGGTATCCGAGATCACCCCACCATTCTTGCATGACACGCTCCCGTCACTTTCTTTGCACCGATGTCTCAATCGAGTTTCCGGAAACGGAACGTTGCCGTGGCACCGTTTCCGTTATCGTCGCCGTGGCACCCTTTCTTTCCGCCACGATGACAAATGCCTCATATCTTTTCATGTCAACATTTTCTTAAAATTGCATAAACTTGTTCATGTCATCCGCATCATGATAACAACAATTAAAATGTTTAAATTGTTGTTGCACCAAATTGATAAATGCATATGGGGATTTATCGGATTCGTTATTTGTTATGTCCGACCCCATTTAAATTGTTTAGATGGTGTAGTTTTGTTATGCTTCACCTCTTACCATGTTTAACAACATTTAATATTGTTGGGTACATAAACGAGATCGAACTAAATAATTGATGTGGTGTTCCGTCAATATGCAACTCGTTGCATATTGAGCTCCACTTAATTTGTAGGATTGTTTGTGCACTTTGCCATGCCATGCATATTTAAACCGGACATGCATCATACTTGATTGTGCATCATGACATGTTTATGTGATGGTTGTTTACTATGTTGTTTGCTCTTTTCCGGTGTTGTTTCTTCGGGTTGGTTCCGGTAACGTTGCGTGTGTGAGGATCCTTGCGGGATCTCAGGCAAGATGACCATACCCTCGAAATCACTTCTATCTTTGCTTGCTAGTTGCTCGCTCTTTTGCTATGCCTATGCTGTGATACCTACCACTTGCTTATCATGCCTCCCATATTGTTAAGCCAAGCCTCTAACCAACTTGTCCTAGCAAACCGTTGTTTGGCTATGTTAGTTGCAGGTGAAGATTGAAGTTTGTTCCATGTTTGGAACATGGATATTCTTGTTGGGATATCACAATATCTCTTATTTAATTAATGCATCTATATACTTGGTAAAGGGTGGAAGGCTCGGCCTTATGCCTGGTGTTTTGTTCCACTCTTGCCGCCCTAATTTCCGTCATATCGGTGTTATGTTCCCGGATTTTGCGTTCCTTACGCGGTTGGGTTACAATGGGAACCCCTTGACAGTTCGCCTTGAATAAAACTCCTCCAGCAAGGCCCAACATTGGTTTTACCATTCGCCACCTAGCCTCTTTTTCCCTTGGGTTCTGTAGACTCAAGGGTCATCTTTATTAACCCCCCCCCCCGGACCAGTGCTTCTGTAAGTGTTGGTCCAACCTAGAGCACCGTGCGGGGCCGTCCCTTGGCAACTTGGGTTATGTTGGCTCCCGTACCCTTAGCTTATCCAGTGTGCCCTGAGAACGAGATATGTGCAGCTCCTATCGGGATTTGTCGGCACAGCGGGTGGTCTTGCTGGACTTGTTTTACCATTGTCGAGGATGTCTTGTAACCGGGATTCCGAGTCTGATCGGGTCTTCCCGCTAGAAGGAATATCCTTCGTTGACCGTGAGAGCTTGTAATGGGCTAAGTTGGGACACCCCTGCAGGGTTTTTGAACTTTCGAAAGCCATGCCCGCGGTTATGGGCAGATGGTAATTTGTTAACGTCCGGTTGTAGAAAACCTAAAGTTGATCTTAATTAAAATACATCAACTGCGTGTGTAACCGTGATGGTCTCTTTCCGGCGGAGTCCGGGAAGTGAACACGGTGTTGGAGTTATGTTTGACGTAGGTTGTTCTAGGATCACTTCTTGATCATAGTTTCTCGACCGTGCTTTGCCTTCTCTTCTCGCTCTCATTTGCATATGTTAGCCACCATATATGCTAGTCGCTTGCTGCAGCTCCATCTCATACCTTTACCTTATCCATAAGCTTAAATAGTCTTGATCGCGAGGGTGTGAGATTGCTGAGTCCCCGTGACTCACAAATACTTCCAAAACCAGTTTGCAGCTGCCGATGAGTCCGTGCAGGTGACGCAACCAAGCTCAGGAGGAGCTCAATGAAGATCTTGTCCTTTATGTTGTTTCGTTCTAGTCGATCAGTAGTGGAGCCCAGTTGGGGTCGATCGGGGATCTGTGTAGCATTTGGGGTAGTCTTCTTTTATTTTGGTTCCGTAGACAGACCTTGATTGTATCTGGTTGATGTAATGCTTTATTCATGTAATTGTGTGAAGTGGTGAT
Source organism: Triticum urartu (assembly GCF_003073215.2). Classification (NCBI taxonomy): domain Eukaryota; kingdom Viridiplantae; phylum Streptophyta; class Magnoliopsida; order Poales; family Poaceae; genus Triticum; species Triticum urartu. The sequence continues at coordinate 461,180,502 of NC_053028.1, forward strand.
TGTAAGCCAACTATGTATCTCTTTCCCTTATGTATTACATGGGTTGTGTGAAGATTACCTCACTTGCGACATTGCTTTCAATGCGGTTATGCCTCTAAGTCGTGCTTCGACACGTGGGAGATATAGCCGCATCGAGGGTGTTACAATAGTATCGATAGCAACTACTCCTACAAGTGCCTAGGGCTATATCATGCATCAAAACTACTTTTGACCATATAAATTTGACATGCAAGCTCAAGAACAGGGTCACCTAAGAAGCAAAAATTTGCAATGAATAAAGCACTAGAACAAAAACTAAATGGACCAATGGAGGAGTCACATACCAAGGAACAATCTCCCCAAGCAGTTTTGTGAGAGGTGCTTTGCGCAAGGAGATCAAAAATGGCAGCAAGATGAGCTAGAACTCGTGCTTGAGCTGGATATTCGTGTTTGTGGGAGGAAGATGAAGTGTGTGGGTGCAGGATAAGTGGAGGAGGGCCACCGTGGGCCCACGAGGCAAAGGGGCGCGCCCTAGAGGGGTAGGCGCGCCCTCCACCCTCGTGGGCAGGTGGTTGACCCCCCTGGTGTGTTCTCAGTTCCATTAATACTCAAATATTCTAAAAAATCATATTTAAATTTCAGGGCATTTGGAGAACTTTTATTTTCAAGGTATTTTTATATTGCACGGATAATCAGATAACAGACAGAAAAATATTTGTTTTTATTTTATTTAATATAAATAACAGAAAGTAAAATTGGGGTACAGAAGGTTGTGCCTTCTAGTTTCCTCCATCTCATGATCATCAAAAGGAATCCTCTAACAAGGTTGATCAAGTCTTGTTAACAAACTCATTCCGAATAACATGGAACCGGAGAAATTTCGAATAACACTATGTTACCTCAACGGGGATATGCACATCCCCAATAATAAGAATATCATATTTCTTCTTGACAGTAGGAAGAGGAAATTCAAAGCCTCCAAATATAATCGATGGAATTTTTCCAATAGAGTTGATACTATGAACTTGAGGTTGTTTCCTCGGTAAGTGTACCATATGCTCATTGCCATTAACATGAAAAGTGACATTGCCTTTAGTGCAATCAAAACAGCCCCTGCAATATTCAAAAAGGGTCTTCCAAGAATAATAGACATACTATCGTGCTCGGGAATATCAAGAATAACAAAGTTTGTTAAGATATTTATCAGCCATTTGCAAAGATATTTCAGTAGGTGTCAACTTATTCAAATCAAGTCTACGATATAAAGAGAGAGGCATCACAATAACACCGGCTCCAAGATCACATAAAGCAGTTTTAACATAGTTTCTTTTAATGGAGCATGGTATAGTTGGCACACCGGGATCTCCAAGTTTCTTTGTTATTCCACCCTTAAAAGTATAATTAGCAAGCATGGTGGAAATTTCAGCTTCCGGTATCTTTCTTCTATTTGTAATAATATCTTTCATGTACTTAGCATAAGGATTGGTTTTGAGCATATCAGTTAATCGCATACGCAAAAAGATAGGTCTAATCATTTCAGCAAATCGCTCAAAATCCTCATCATCCTTTTTCTTGGATGGTTTGGGAGGAAAAGGCATGGGTTTTTGAACCCAAGGCTCTCTTTCTTTACCATGTTTCCTAGCAACAAAGTCTTTCTTATCATAACGTTGATTCTTTGATTGTGGATTATCAAGATCAACAACAGGTTCAATTTCTACATCATTATCATTACTAGGTTGAGCATCATCTTGAACATTATCATTAACATTACCACTAGTTTCAGGTTCATTACCAGATTGTGTTTCAGCATCAGAGATAGAAATATCATTTGGATTCTCAGGTGTTTCAACAATAGGATCACTAGAAGCATGCAAAGTCCTATCATTTTTCTTTTGTTCTTTTTAGAAGAACTAGGTACATCTATATTATTTCTCTGAGAATCTTGCTCAATTCTCTTAGGATGGCCTTCAGGATACAAAGGTTCCTGAGTCATTCTACCAGTTCAAGTAGCCACTCTAACAGCATAGTCATTATTCTTACTATTCAATTCATTGAGCAAATCATTTTGAGCTTTAAGTACTTGTTCTACTTGAGTGGTAACCATAGAAGCATGCTTACTAATAAGTTTAAGTTCACCTTTGACATTGGCCATATAATCACCCAAGTGTTCAAGCATATTGGAATTGTATTTCAATTGTCTACCAAAATAAGCATTAAAGTCTTCTTGCTTAGCTATAAATTTATCAAACTCATCTAAGCATGGGCTAGCAAACTTAGTAAATGGGATTTCAGCTTTATCATATCTATAGAGAGAATTTACCTTTACTACCTGTGTCGGGTTATCAGGACCATGAGTTTCTTCAATAGGTAATGGATTTGGATTATATGTTTCTTCAATAGGCGGTAAATTAAGACCATGTATTTCTTCAATAGGAGGTAAATTCTTAACATCTTCAGCTTTAATACCTTTTTCTTTCATAGATTTCTTTGCCTCTTGCATATCTTCAGGACTGAGAAATAGAATACCCCTCTTCTTCGGAGTTGGTTTAGGAATAGGCTCAGGAATTGGCTCCGGAGGTGTCCGATTATTTTCATTTGTCAACATATTATTCAATAGAATTTCAGCTTCATCTGGTGTTCTTTCCCTGAAAACAGAACCATCACAACTATCCAGGTAATCTCTGGAGGCATTGTTAGTCCATTATAAAATATATCAAGTATTTCATTTTTCTTAAGAGGATGATCAGGCAAAGCATTAAGTAATTGGAGAAGCCTCCCCCAAGCTTGTGGGAAACTCTCTTCTTCAATTTGCACAAAATTATATATATATATATCCCTTAAAGCAGCCTGTTTCTTATGAGCAGGGAAATATTTAGTAGAGAAGTAATAAATCATATCCTGGGGACTACGCACACAACCAGGATCAAGAGAATTAACCATATCTTAGCATCACCCTTTAATGAGAACGGAAATATTTTGAGGATGTAAAAGTAGCGAGTTCTCTCATCTTTAGTAAACAGGGTAGCTATATCATTTAATTTAGTAAGATGTGCCACAACAGTTTCAGATTCATAACCATGAAAAGGATCAGATTCAATTAAAGTAATTATATCAGGATCAACACAGAATTCATAATCCTTATCAGTAACAAAGATAGGTGAAGTAGCAAAAGCAGGGTCAGGTTTCATTCTAGCACTTAGAGATTGCTTATTCCATTTAGCTAATAACCTTTTAAGTTCATTTCTATTTTTGCAAGCTAAGATAGTGAAAGAAGCTTCTTGATCAAAAACATAACCCTTAGGAATAACAAGTGATTCTTCATCATCCTTTCATCAGTATCATCAGATTCAATATTTTCAATTTCTCTAGCCCTAGCAATTTGTTCATCAAGGAAATCACTAAGTGGCACAGTAGTATCAGGCATAGAGGTAGTTCCATCATAAGTATCATGCATAGCAGAAGTGGCATCATCAATAACATGCGACATATCAGAACGAATAGCAGAAACAGGTGTAGGTGTCGCAAGCTTACTCATAACAGAAGGTGAATCAAGTGCAGAGCTAGATGGCAGTTCCTTACCTCCCCTCGTAGTTGAGGGATAGATCTTGGTTTTTGGATCTCTTAAGTTCTTCATAATGATAAGCAGATATATATCCCAAGTGACTCAAAGAATAGAGCTATGCTCCCCGGCAACAGCGCCAGAAAATAGTCTTGATAACCCACAAGTATAGGGGATCACAACAGTTTTCGAGGGTAAAGTATTCAACCCAAATTTATTGATTCGACACAAGGGGAGCCAAAGAATACTCTCAAGTATTAGCAGCTGAGTTGTCAATTCAACCACACCTGGAAACTTAATATCTGCAGCAAAGTGTTTAGTAGCAAAGTAATATGATAGTAGTGGTAACGGTAGCAAAATGTAACAGTTGTAAAAGTAATGTTTTTGGTATTTTGTAGTGATGATAGCAATAGCAACGGGAAAGTAAATAAGCGGAAAACAATATATGGAAAGCTTGTAGGCAATGGATCAGTGATGGAGAATTATGCCGGATGCGGTTCATCATGTAACAGTCATAACCTAGGGTGACACAGGACTAGCTCCAGTTCATTGATATAATGTAGGCATGTATTCCGAACATAGTCATACGTGCTTATGGAAAAGAACTTGCATGACATCTTTTTTCCTACCCTCCCATGGCAGTGGGGTCCTTATGGAAACTAAGGGATATTAAGGCCTCCTTTTAATAGAGAACCAGAACAAAGCATTAACACATAGTGAATACATGAACTCCTCAAACTACGGTCATCACCGGTAAGTATCCCGATTATTGTCACTTCGGGGTTAACGGATCATAACACATAATAGGTGACTATAGAATTGCAAGATAGGATCAAGAACACTCATATATTGAGGAAAACATAATAGGTTCAGATCTGAAATCATGGCACTCGGGCCCTAGTGACAAGTATTAAGCATAGCAAAGTCATAGCAACATCAATCTCAGAACATAGTGAACACTAGGGATCAAACCCTAACAAAACTAACTCGATTACATGATAGATCCCATCCAACCCATCACCGTCCAGCAAGCCTACGATGGAATTACTCACGCACGGCGGTGAGCATCATGAAATTGGTGATGGAGGATGGTTGATGATGATGATGGCGACAGATTCCCCTCTCCGGAGCCCCGAACGGACTCCAGATCAGCCCTCCCGAGAGGTTTTAGGGCTTGGCGGCGGCTCCATATCGTAAAATGCAATGATTTCTTCTCTCTGATTTTTTTTTCTCATCGAAACTCAATATATGGAGGTGGAGTTGGAGTCGGAGAGGCAACAGGGGGCCACGAGGTAGGGGGCGCGCCCCCAACCTCGTGGCAAGGTGGTGGGCCCCCTGGCCTTCATCTTTGGCAGGTATTTTTTCTTATTTTCTGAAAAGTGGCTCCGTGAAGTTTCAGGTCATTCCGAGAGCGTTTGCTCCTGCACATAAATAACACCACGGTAATTCTGCTGAAAATAGCGTCAGTCCGGGTTAGTTCCATTCAAATCATGCAAGTTAGAGTCCAAAACAAGGGAAAAAGTGTTTGGAAAAGTAGATACGTTGGAGACGTATCAGTCCCAACCGGGGGAACGAGCGCCTCCGCGAAGGAGGACAACCAGGGAGAAGAATCTGACATTTCCTCTCCTCAGGGGAGGAAGAGGACCACCTCTGAATATCCGGAAACAGAGGTTTCCAAACGAGGGAAGAAGTCTTCGCTAGAGGGTCCTACCCCGGGGGGTACCCTTGCCGCACAGTGTCCGCAAGGGAATCAGCCCTCTACCGAGCTGTAAGTAATCAAAAAGTACTCAGTAGTGAAAATATCCTACCTTACTTCTGAAGACAATAACCAAAGCATATATCTTGTAGTTTGGATCATAGCCCTTCTCGACAGAGTTCGTCTTCGGGGGATCTTCTTCCGGAGATGATGGAGAGCGAAACACCTCCCCCTGCCACCCCGCCTCATGAAGCGGGCAACCCTGAAGTGTCGTCGTGGAGGGTTTCTCCCGATCCGTCAAGGCCAGGGGGTAATCCCTTGGCCACCCAGAGTCCTCAGTATTCGGCTCCTAAAGAGAGCAACAGAAAGAGTCCGGAACCGTATAGTGTGCGGTCAGACGTACTGAAGGATCTTCTGGAGCAAGCGGCCATCTCAGAAGCGCATCCTACGCTAATGAGTACGGTAGTTGAAAGGATTTCATCCGCTGAAAGTGGATTGCATGAAGCTTTTATGAGTCTGCTGAAAGGCTTTGAGGTACGTGACATAGTGTATGTTTTTGACAATACCGCACACGTTAGGTGTGCCCTATGCAGATAGTAGCCCCTGAGACTCTAGTTGTCGTCGAAAACGGCGGCAAATAGAGGATCATAGTCCCAGGTAGTAACCAGACCGCCTTTATGTGCAGGTGGCTGAAGCTCCGGTGGCTAGCCGGGCTGATGGGTTTGCCGAGCTAAAGCGGCAACTTGATGCGGCAGATGCCGACATCGTGCTTGTCAACAAGCGCCTTGACGGGCATAGGGTAAGTGATTTCTCCGGTGATCAACGCATAGTAAGAGGAGCAGGATGCCAATATCTTTAATATGTTGTGACTGCAGATGGAGCTGCCACCGTGGAGACCCTTCGGGCAGAGCTTGCCCGGGCCAAGGAACAAGCAAGGAATAGCGATGCGGCCGCTCTGAGGGCGGTCAAAGAGTTGCGGGCCGAACAGTTCGCGCATCGCCAGAGCAAGGAAAGGATAGCCCAGATGGCCATTGAGTTGAAAGATGCCGCTGACTGTTACTAGCTTCTTAAAGAAGAAAACCGAGCGAGGGCGAAGGACCTAGAGAAGGCCATGGTAGCAGCCAAGGAAGCCCGCTCTAAAATCAGAGTGACGAAGGAGGAGCTGCATCAAGCTGCGGATATCGTGGCTGGGAAGCCCTTCTTGTTGCGGACTAAGTTCGGAGATCTGAAGTATGCTTCTCTTGATCAAATATGGAGCTCTGCGGACGCCTACGTGGATTTGGCGGCAAGTGCTGCTGATGCGGCCGAGTACTTCAAGGATCAAGGAGATCGCGAAGTGGAAAAGCTGTTCTGGTCACAGTTCCATGCTCCAGTGTGTCCGCTGCTGCTGAATGAGCAAATGGCCGAGTGGGCCGAGCTCCATAGGTTGTCCGGACTCGCCACGAGGTCCGTTGTGGATCATTTGTGGCCGGGAGGGCCAAGGCTGAATAGTTACTTTAGTTTGGTGCAACAATTCTTTGGTGTTGTGCCGCACATTGATGCTATGAAGAGGTCGATGTGCATAGAGGGTGCGCAGATGGCCTTTGCCCGTGTCAAGACATACTGGGCAGAGATGAAGGCCACCATTGTTGCAACACAGGGTTCGGCCGTGGGCCGGGTGGCTGCCGAGCACTACTTTGAAGAAGTTCTTGAAGGCGCTCGTTTGATAGAGGATCAGTGCTCGAAGAATATTATGTTCTAGTGACATGTACTCCCATTGTAAAAATTATGTTTTATTGAGTTATGAAGGCTGTGTTTATACTTTTGCCTGAAAGTATTATGATGCCTCCTGTGCGGCCGTTTATGTATATATGTATATAACTGTAACACCCTCGATGCAACTATATCTCCCACGTGTCGAGGCACGACTTAGAGGCATAATCGCATTGAAGGCATATGTCGCAAGTGAGGTAATCTTCACACAACCCATGTAATAAATAAGGGAAAGAGATACATAGTTGGCTTACAATCGCCACTTCACACAATTACAGGAATAAACATTACATCAATCAAATACACTCATGGTCCGACTACGGAACCAAAATAAAAGAAGAACCCCCAAATGCGACAAAGGTCCCCGATCGACCCCAACTGGGCTCCACTACTGATCAACTAGAACGAAACCATACAAAGGACAAGATCTTCATCGCGCTCCTCCTGAGCTTGGTTGCGTCATCTGCACGGACTTATCGGCACCTGCAAGCTGGTTTTGGAAGTATCTGTGAGCCACAGGGACTCAGCAATCTCGCACCCTCGCGATCAAGACTATTTAAGCTTATGGTTAAGGTAAAAGGTATGAGGTGGAGCTGCAGCAAGCGACTAGCATATATGGTGGCTATCATACGCAAATGAGAGCGAGAAGAGAAGGCAAGGCACGGTCGTGAAGTCTATGATCAAGAAGTGATCCTGGACTACCTACGGCAAGCATAACTCCAACAACCGTGTTCACTTCCCGGACTCCGCCGGAAAGAGACCATCACGGTTACACACGCAGTTGATTCATTTTAATTAAGGTCAAGTTTAGGTTTTCTACAACCGGACGTTAACAAATTCCCATCTGCCCATAACCGCGGGCACGGCTTTCGAAAGTTCAAATCCCTGCAGGGGTGTCCCAACTTAGCCCATCACAAGCTCTCACGGTCAATGAAGGAATAGACCTTCACCCGAGACGTTCCGATCAGACTCGGTATCCCGGTACAACAAGACATTTCGACAGGGTAAAACTAAACCAGCAACACCGTCCGAATGTGCCGACAAATCCCGATAGGAGCTGCACATATCTCTTTCTCAGGGCACACTCAGATTGTCTTAGGTACGGGTAGGCCAGCCCAGAGTTGCCCCTCGTGGCCACCGGCAGCTGACAGGTGGACCAACACTCAGAGGAGCACTGGCCCGGGGGGGTTAAAATAATGATGACCCTTGAGTCCGTGAAACCCAAGGGAAAAAGAGGCTAGGTGGCGAATGGTAAAACCAATGTTGGGCATTGCTGGAAGAGCTTTACTTAAGGCGAACTGTCAAGGGGTTCCCATTATAGCCCAACCGTGTAAGGAACGCAAAATCCGGGAACATAACACCGATATGACGGAAACTAGGGCGGCAAGAGTGGAACAAAACACCAGGCATAGGGCCAAGCCTTCCACCCTTTACCAAGTATATAGATGCATTAATTAAATAAGATATATAGTGATATCCCAACAAGTAAATAAATATGTTCCAACAAGGAACAACATCTACATGTTCCAACAAGGAACAAACTTCAATCTTCACCTGCAACTAACAACGCTATAAGAGGGGCTGAGCAAAGCGGTAACATAGCCAATCAACGGTTTGCTAGGACATGGTGGGTTAGAGGTTTGACATGGCAATTGGGAGGCTGACAAGCAAAAGGTAGGCATCGTAGCATTGGCATAGCAAAGAGCGAGCAAACTAGCATAGCAAAGATAGTAGTGATTTCGAGGGTATGATCATCTTGCCTGAGATCCCGCAAGGAAGAAGAACGACTCCATGAAGAAGACAAACGTACGTAGACGAACGGGTCCTCACAAACTCGACGTTAACGGAACCAACCCGAAGAAGCAATCACCGGAAAAGAAGCACACAACATAGTAAACAACCACCACATAATCATGGCACGATGCACAAACAAATGATGCATGTCCGATTGAAATAGGCATGGCATGGCAAAATGCACAAACAATCCTACAAATTAAGTGGAGCTCAATATGCAACGAGTTGCATATTGACGGAACACCACATCAATTATTTAGTTCGATCTCGTTTATGTACCCAACAATATTAAATGTTGTTAAACATGGCAAGAGGAGAAGCATAATAAAACTATCTAATTAGGCAAGTTTAAAGGAGGCCGGAATAACAAACAATAATTCCGGTAGATCCCCACATGCATTTATCAATCTGGTGCAACAACAATTTTAAACATTTTAATTGTTGTTATCATGATGCGGATGACATGAACAAGTTTTATGCAATTTTTATTAAGAGTTGACATGAGCATTATGAAGCATTTGGTCGTCATGGCGGAACAAAAGGGGTGCCACGGCAACTACAACGGAAATGGTACCACGGCAACATTCCGGTGATCCGACAACTAGTTGAGATGCCGGTGCAAGAAACAAATGTGAGATGTGTGGAATGTGAAAGAGGTACGGGGAGTGATCCCGGATACCGGGTTTCCCACGTATCGGTGGCAAGGAAAATGAGTGACAAAACGGACACGGTGCGAACACAAGCATCTCATACATCACACAACATTTGATTCACGGGCGTCGTCTCGATGGTTATACCTTCCAAGGGAGCATTCTCGAGCGGTTCGAGTTCGTAGAGGAAGTAGTTGTTCTCGCGACGGCGGTAGTGGAAGTAGACGTTCTCGCACGCTCTAGGGTCGACGGTAGAGGTTCTCGCGATCTCGGCGACGGTGATGGAACATGACGATCTGGATAGGGTACTTGGCAACATGCACGTCGTCGGTAGCTGTGCACAATCGTTGTCGGACTTGACGGTTTCGAGGTCTTCGGACGTAGTGGTACATGTTCGTTTTTCGGAGAGGTACATGGCATTCTTCGGTCACAGGTACTTGACGTTTTGCTATCCGGGTCTTCGACGACGGTCGTTGTACACATGACATTGGGGTACTTGTCGGTCCACGAAGTCGATCTCCGAGGTCTTGCCGGATCCACAGCGACGGTTGTTGTTCACTCGACGGCCCTCGGCGGCGGTAGTCGTACACGGTTCGTAGAGGTACTTGACGTCCATGGGGTCGACGGTAGGCGTTCTAGGCATCGGGCGTCCAGGTACTTGCCAGGCTTGAAGAAGGTACTTGTCGACAGGAAACCATAGAGGCGGTCTTGTGTCCCTGTGTTCACTAGTCTTGGCAACGACAGGAAAGGCAGCGGGGCAACGTCCTTGTCGGACGGAGCTGGTACATGCGTACCATGGCGAGGCCGAAGGTGGGTCTCGGGCAGGAGGTGAAGAAGACGACATGGACGCAATCTCCGGCGAGAAGGCAAAGCAGAGAAGGCTGGGGTCGAGCACGGGGAGGCTAGATGCCGGCAGCGAGGAAGGACGGCGCGGCGCGGAGAGCTGGTGGTGGCGCTCCTGGATGCAGCGGGAGGAAGAGCATCCCGGCACTGCTCGGGAGGTGCGAAGCAGAGGCGCGGGGAGGGAGCCGCACGGAGAGGGAGGAGGGCGCGGGGACCGGGACCGGGTCCGGCGAGGAGCTGTGGGCGCCGGCGACTGCAGGGGACGGCGGTGCTCCTCGGGTCCGGTGAGACGCTGTGGTCGCGCGAGGAGGCGGGCGAACGGGCCAGGCGGCGGCCGACGACGGATGCGGGCGCGGGTGCTCGAGGGGCTCCTCTCCTCGAGCACTCGGGCGACGAGGATTAGGCGAGGAGGAGGCACGGTCGCGGCCTGGTGCTGCAGAGGGAGGCGCGCGGGATCGAGAGGGAGAGAGTGAGATGGGGATCGGGATGAGCGAGGGAGATGGCGGCGCTGGAGGAAGGGTTCGAGGGGAAGAGAGGGATCGAGGGACAGAGCTAGGGTTGGTTATCGGTGCGGCTGGGCTTCAGGAGGGTTGGTGGGCCTAGGAGGCCGGCCCAGCGAAGAGGGAGGCGGCTGGGCTCTCCACTCCCTCTCTTTTCAAAACTCTTCTAAAAACAGAAAAGCAAAGAAAGAAAAGGAGAGAAAAGGAATGAGTGGACAAGAATTTGGGCATGCGGATAATTTCCCGGACTCACAAAAATGAGCTTGACCCAAGAAAAATGGAGTGGGCAAGATTGCAAGAATTAAATTCAAATTCATTTGAATTTAATTTAAAAGGTTTGAACAAGGACTAGGATTTAGAAGAGTCCAAAAATGTTGAGAATTTAGGAGGAGCCTCGATAAATGGGAAAAGAAATGTTGGCAAAGTTTGGGGACCAAACTTGAAGTAGAAAGGGAGTGGGGATTTTTCAATTGTGTTTTGGTTAATTCCAAAAGAATGGAGTATTTTTATTTTAGCTCTCTAATAATATTGAGAGGCTTCAATATGTTATAAAGAGATATCACAAGTGACTTCCCTCGATTTAAATGGATCAAAGGCCCATGCAATTTATTTAGTTGAGTAGCAAAAGATTTATGAGATGATGGCATGATGACATGATATGCAATGCATGACACGCAAGCAATGACAAGGCAACAACAGCGAATAACTGAACGACACCTGGCACATCGGTCTCGGGGCGTTACAATAACCTGAAAGTTTGCAGTCGTCGGCTTCCGCCCCCACGCATATAATGCGGGGGTGTTCGCAAAAAATGCGTATTCACACTTGATCCAACGTCTTGGTCCATTAAGGAGGTGGTAGCGTAGCGAACGAGGCAATCGGACTATATTGCTTTAACACTTTCACTTAGTCATAGGAGTTTGACGGTGGGGCTACTATATAGCTCATGGTACTTCTGCGCTCGTCCGAATACGGGGCGCATATGTACATGACTGGGAAATAGCCCTTTGTTAATGGAGAGGAATCCCAAACATTCTGCTAGGTCATCGAGAGGTTGACCAGTCTTGCGCTATGTCATGACAGTCAGTTTTCGGCTTTCTCTACTGAGGTGCTCATCCAGATGAACTAGGGCACAATCGCAGTAGTTCTCCCAGTGCTACCTTAGCCGATATAGCGGAACGTAAGGTACCAAAACATGGGAGCCGAGCAAACCCAACATTTGACCAAAAACATGATTCGGAGCTGATGCATATAAGGCCAAACTCGCGACGCCGAACACTCCCTAAGGTATTCAGTCTTTATAGCATATGCCGGGCTGAACAATGCCCTTAATAATAAACCCCGGGTGTCCAGGTACGTGCAATATCCTGACGTGGCCATATGCCAATACGTCGGCATCCTTCTCGGTTGTATTGAGTATCCGAAGGATGTGGGCAACAAGATACAGTAAAAAAGGTTGACGCAGGGTCTTAATCTAAAAAGAAACCTTTGAGCGGGTCCCTGCTGCATGCCTGCGCCTGTGTCTCCGTTGTGTTGTGTCCTGGATGGGTGTAGCACGATTGTCATCTGTAAAAGAGAAGAACTTAGGTGAAAGTTGCCGTGCCAGAAAATTGGTTATTGTCAATAAACCATTAAAATTTAAGATAAGTAAAGTTGAGCTGGACTAGCCCTGATTACACGCGGGAAGCCCCTGGTACCGTCTAGGAGGGCTTGATTATCAAACCGATCTCATGTATATGTAGTGGTGCGCCGGACTCGTCTAATCGTGTCCGTGGTATTGATGACCTGTCATTTTTTCTGGTTGGTGAGGCCGTCTAGTGCTCGGTGGCTAAAGCCGCCGCACATTCTTCTGCGCATAGAGCACGCTCAGTTTTTCCACTAACTGTGATGGTGCCACGTGGACCGGGTATCTTAAGCTTGAGAGAAGCGTAATGCGGGATTGCATTAAAATGAGTGAAAGCCGCTCTTTCGAGTAGTGCCTGATAGCCACTTTGGAATGGAGCGATGTAGAAATTTAACCTTTCTCTTCGGAAGTTGTCGGAAGAACCGAATACAACCTCTAGTAATAGAGAGCCCGTGTAGCGGGCCTCTAGGCCTGGTATTACTCCCTTGAAGGTAGTAGTACGGTGGCTTATTTTTGATGGGTCTATCCCCATTTTGCGGACTGTGTCCTGATATATCAGGTTTAGACCACTGCCGCCGTCCATCAGGACTCGTGTGAGATGGTATCCGTGTATTATTGGGTCTAACACCAAGGCAGCCAATCCTTCGTGCCGGATGCTTGTCGCGTGATCCCCGCGATCAAAAGTGATCGGGCAGGCCAACCAGGGGTTGAACCTAGGGGTGACGGGCTCTATGGCGTGTGTGTCTCGGAGTGCATGTTTGCTTTTCCTCTTCGTCACATGGATCATGTTGACTATTTTAACCTCTGGTGGGATTTTTTTTGTCCTCCAGTGCTTTGCTGGCGAGGTTCGTCCTCGTCTTCGCTTGGTGTCTCCCCCCCCCCTTGTGTTCGGCGTTTAGCTTACCGGCCTGCTTGAAGACCCAGCATTCTCTGTGGGTGTGATTTGCAGGTTTATCGGGGGTGCCATGAATCTGACATAGTTTGTCAAGAATCTTGTTTAGGCCAGACTGTCCGTCTCTGCTGCCTTTGAAAGGCTTTTTTCGCTGACTTGGTGGAGAGCCCCTGAATCCGGTGTTTACCGCCGTATTATCTGGGCTATCCTCTTTATTTCGACGCTTGATTTCATTGCGTCGTGGTTTTCCATTGCCACCCCTGACTTCAGATGTTCTTGGGTCGATGGTGCTGCTGCGGGATAACCAGCTGTCTTCGCCCGCGCAAAAGCGGGTCATGAGACTTGTTAGAGCTGCCAATGTTCTCGGTTTTTCTTGGCCGAGGTGTCTGGCGAGCCATTCGTCTTGGATGCTGTGTTTGAAAGCTGCTAAGGCTTTAGCGTCCGGACAGTCGACGATTTGGTTCTTCTTGGTGAGAAATCTGTTCCAAAGCTTTCGGGCGGACTCTCCGGACTGTTGAATTATATGACTTAAATCGTCTGCATCCGGAGGTCGGACGTAGTCCCTTGAAAATTATCCCGAAAAGCATCCTCGAGCTCCTCCCAACTTCCAATTGAGTTTTTGGGGAGGCTTTTCAGCCAGTGCCGAGCTGGTCCTTTAAGCTTGAGGGGGAAGTATTTAATGGCATGGAGATCGTCTCCGCGAGCCATATGGATATGGAGGATAAAGTCCTCAATCCAGACCCCAGGGTCTGTGGTTCTGTCGTACGCTTCTATGTTCACTGGTTTGAATCCTTCTGGGAATTCGTGGTCTAGCACCTCATCGGTGAAACATAGGGGGTGTGCGGCACCCCTGTACTTGGATGTACCATGGCGTTCGGATGGTTGTGGTATTTGGTTTTGATTTTGTGCCGGAGAACGCTTCC